>NC_057799.1:627362026-627608244 GCF_018294505.1 Triticum aestivum
TATTAGCTAGATGGCTTTCTCTCTCTTTTTGGATCTCAATACAATGTTCTCCCCCTCTCTCGTGGAGATCTATTTGATGTAATCTTCTTTTGCGGTGTGTTTGTTGAGACCGATGAATTGTGGGTTTATGATCAAGTTTATCTATGAACAATATTTGAATCTTTTGAATTCTTTTATGTATGATTGGTTATCTTTGCAAGTCTCTTCAAATTATCAGTTTGGTTTGGCCTACTAGATTGGTCTTTCTTGCAATGGGAGAAGTGCTTAGCTTTGGGTTCAATCTTGCGGTGTCCTTTCCCAGTGACAGTAGGGGCAGCAAGGCACGTATAGTATTGTTGCCATCGAGGATAACAAGATGGTTTTTTTTATCATATTGCATGAATTTATCCCTCTACATCATGTCATCTTGCTTAAGGCGTTACTCTATTCTTATGAACTTAATACTCTAGATGCATGCTGGATAGCGGTCGATGTGTGGAGTAATAGTAGTAGATGCAGGCAGGAGTCGGTCTACTTGTCTCAGACGTGATGCCTATATACATGATCATACCTAGATATTCTCATAACTATGCTCAATTCTGTCAATTGCTCAACAGTAATTTGTTCACCCACCGTAAAAATACTTATGCTCTTGAGAGAAGCCACTAGTGAAACCTATGGCCCCCGGGTCTATCTTCATCATATTAATCTTCCAACACTTAGTTATTTCCTTTGCCTTTTAGTTTACTTTGCATCTTTATTATAAAAATACCAAAAATATTATCCTATCATATCTACCAGATCTCACTCTCGTAAGTGACCGTATAGGGATTGACAACCCCTTATCGCATTGGTTGCGAGGATTTATTTGTTTGTGTAGGTGCGAGGGACTTGTGTGTAACCTCCTACTGGATTGATACCTTGGTTCTCAAAAACTCAGGGAAATACTTACGCTACTTTGCTGCATCACCCTTTCCTCTTCAAGGGAAAACCAACGCAGTGCTCAAGAGGTAGCATGGTTGAGCAAGCACTGCCAACAGAGGAGGAGGAGGAAGAAGATATCCTTAAACCTTACTATGCTTATCTTACTCCTACTAAGACTTAAGCCTTTCGCATCATTGAAACGGTTCGTGTGCAAAATAAGTATCTCACTCATGAAAATACTCTGCATCAAGAGCATATCATCTACCTCCAGAGCGTCATCCGTCGATTGGAGAATCTCTTGATCCTTAAGGATAGGATCACTCCATCACCACCACCATCTTCTTCATCGCCAAAAGTAAATTGAGTATCGGGTATGGGCACTCCCCTTGGCTTCCGCCAAGCTTGGGGGAGGTGCCCCGGTATCGTATCATCCCCACTATCTTTTGCCTTTACTTATTTCAGTTCGATCTTTTGCTTTAGATGAATAAAAGTTTAGTTCTATCCTTTCTTTTCGAGAGTTTTGCTTAGTGATCTATCCTTGTAATCGTTTGCTAGATATATATAATAAAGTTAGTTTGAGTTTTTGCTTTCTTTACTTTCATGTTGCAAAAAAAAAGAAAGGAAATAAATAAAAAGGAAAGGAAATAAATTAAGAAGATCATATCCTAATCCTGTGGTAGGTGATGACACCACATAAGGAAAAGTATAAGTGAAAGATCGTGGATGTCGCCTAGAGGGGGAGGGGGGTGAATAGTCGCTTTAAAATAATTATGGTTTAGGCTTGAACAAATGCGGAATAAACCTAATGGTTAATTTGACAAGCACAAAACCTAAAACAACTAGGCTCGCCTATGTGCACCAACAACTTATGCTAAGCAAGATAAACAACTATGTGATGGCAAGATATATAACAAACACTATGGCTATCACAAAGTAAAGTGCATAAGTAAAAGGGCTCGGATAAGATATAACCGAGACACGCGGAGACGATGATGTATCCCGAAGTTCACACCCTTGCGGATGCTAATCTCCGTTTGGAGCGGTGTGGAGGCACAATGCTCCCCAAGAAGCCACTAGGGCCAACGTAATCTCCTCACGCCCTCGCACAATGCAAGATGCCGTGATTCCACTAAGGGACCCTTGAGGGCGGTCACCGAACCTGTACAAATGGCAACCCTTGGGGGCGGTCACCGAACCTGTACAAATGGCAACCCTTGGGGGCGGTCACCGAACCCGTACACTTTGGCAACCCTTGGGGGCGGTCACCGGAACCCGTCAAATTGCTCAGGGCGATCTCCACAACCTAATTGGAGACCCCGACGCTTGCCCGGAGCTTTACACCACAATGATTGAGCTCCGAACACCACCAACCGTCTAGGGTGCCCAAGCAAGGAACAAGCTCAAGGGTACCAAGCACCCAAGAGTAATAAGCTTCTCAACTTGTAACTTCCGCGTATCACCGTGGAGAACTCAAGCCGATGCACAAATGCAATGGCAAGGGCACACGGAGTGCCCAAGTCCTTCTCTCTCAAATCCCACCAAAGCAACTAATGCTAGGGAGGAAAGTGAGAGGAAGAACAAGAAGGAGAATGAAACGTCTCCAACGTATCTATAATTTATGAAGTATTCATGCCATGTTTACACTAGTTTTATATGATTTTGGTATGATTTGATTAGAACTAAGCCGGACTGACGCAGTTTTCAGCAGAACTACCGTGGTGTTGTTTTTGTGCAGAAATAAAAGTTCTCAGAATGCGCTGAAAATCAACGGAGAATTTTTCTGGAAAATATGAAAAATACTGGAACAACAATCTACCGGAGGGGAGTCCCGTGGGCCCCACGAGGGTGGGGGGCGCGCCCCTGTGCCTCGTGGACTACCCGTGGGGCCTGCTGACTTGTTCTCTATGCCATCCTCTCCTATAAATACAGAAACCTCCAGAAATTAACCTAGATCGGAAGTTTCGCCGATGCAAGCCTCTGTAGCCACGAGAAATCAATCTAGGCCCTCTCTGGCACCCTGCCGGAGGGGGCCATCATCACCGGAGGCCATGGGGAAGGATCTCGGAGGGGCCATCATCGACATGAAGGCCAAGGACAAGAGGGGGAACCTCTCCCCATCCAGGGGGGAGGCCATGGAGGAGGAAGCACAAGGGGGAGAACCTCTCCTCCTCTCTCTCGGTGGCACCGGAGTGCCATCGGGAGGGGAACCATCGCCGCGGTGATCGTCTTCATCAACATCACCATCATCATCACCATCCTCATCTCTTTTACGCGGTCCTCTCTCTCGCACCCCGCAGTAATCCCTACTTGAACATGGTGCTTTATGCCACATATTATGATCCAATGATGTGTTGCCATCCTATGATGTTTTGAGTAGATATCCTTTGTCTTTGGGTTGATTGATGATCTAGATTGGTATGAGTTGTATGTTTTATTTTGGTGCTGTCCTATGGTGCCCTTCGTGTTGCGCAAGCGTGAGGGATTCCCGCTGTAGGGTGTTGCAATATGTCCATGGTTTACTTATTGTCTGCGTTGCTTGAGTGACAGAAGCATAAACACGGATAAGTGGGTCACGGCGTATGGGATAAAGGGGACTTGATACTTTAATGCTATGGTTGGGTTTTACCTTATTCCACACTCGCTATTTATAATATTTAGTAATATATTCTAACTTCATGATAACAGCACCGACTTTTATATTTTAGCTCTCCGATACCATGCAACATTATCCTCTTCATACCCACAATGTAGTTTTATTTCTCGTTTCTAGTTGGAAGCAAACGTTCGGTGTACGTAGAGTCGTATCAGTGGCAGATAGGACTTGAGAGAATATTGAATTTTACATTTAGCTCCTTGTGGGTTCGACAATCCATACTTATCACTTCCACCTTTGGAAATTGCTACGATGATTCCCTGCACTTGGGGATTATCAAGCTCTTTTCTGGCGCTGTTGCCGGGGAGCAATAGCGTGGGTTTGATATTCTCGTGTGTGCTTGTTTGCTTTCTTCACTAAGTAGATTTTGTTTTTCGTTTTTTGTTTCCGTTTAGTTGTGGGTGAAACATACATAAAAAATCTAAAAGAATGAAAATACAAAAAAATTACTTGCCTCTTATGCCTAAAAAGTTTTTCAAAAAGAGAAGTGATTGCAAAGTTATGCATTGAAGAAGTGAGGGTCGAACTTGAGCACTTGTGTTCATGCTCATGGAAACAATGTTGATTTTTTCATGGAAGTTACTCTGTAAATAATTATCCCCTTCTATATATCCATTGTATTATAAAAATAATGTGCCAAGCTTTGGTTTTAGGATGATTAGATTGCTTGTTTACTATGTGCAGAACAAAAACAGAAACTTTGGCTGTAGCGCGTGATTTTACATTTTTTACTGGAAGGACAAATGGGTCTAAAACTTTTTGCACATTACTTCTGCAATTTTTTTTTTTCAAATTTTCATATTTTTTAAGATTTTTTTGGAGTTACAGAAGTTTACTAAACTTCCAGATTACTACAGACTGTCCCGTTTTTGACAGATTCTGTTTTCTATGTGTTGTTCGCTTATTTTGATGAATCTATGGGTAGTATCGGGGGGTATGAACCATGGTGAAGTTGAAATACAGTAGATATAGTTCTAATATGAAATTGGAATAAGTTTGCAACAGTACCTAAAGGTAGTGATTTGCTTTATTACACTAACGGATCTCACAAAGTTTTTGTTAAAGTTTTGTCTGGATGAAGTGTTCGAAGATCGAGGAGCTATCAATATGAGAAGAATAAAGAGAGGCAAGAGTTCAAGCTTGGGGATGCCCAAGGCACCCCAAGTAAATATTTCAAAGGATACTCAAGCATCTAAGCTTGGGGATGCCCCGGTTGGCATCCCATCTTTCTTCTTCAACAAATATCGGTATACCTCGGTTTTTGTTTTGTTCACATGATTTGTGTCCTTTGTGTTTTTCTTTTTCTTTAAGAACCATACTAGTATGAGATAGCCCTTCCTTGATTTATAGAATGCTTCATGTGCTTCACTTATATCTTTTGAGTATGATCTTATAGAATGATCTTTGTGCTTCACTTAAATCTTTTGAATACGGTTTTATAGAATGCTTCGTGTGCTTCACTTATATATTTTGAGCTTGGATATTTGCTAGTCGATATTAATCCTAGAATACTCCATGAAATTCACTTATATCTTTTGGAGTATGAATAATACTATCATCTAAAGTGGATTTGGAAGAGTGTCGACTTTAGTTAGTAATGATTCCACTATTTCGAGTTTGCTCCCACTAATCCGAATGAGAAGAATTTTGCTTATGTGGAGATTAGTAAAATTTCTATGCTTGTAAATCATGAAAAGAATGCTTTATGTGATGGTTATATTGTTGAACTCAGTCATGATGCTACTGAAATTTTTTATGAGGGAGAAATACATGCTTGTAGAAGTTGCAATAATATCAAGTTTCCTCTCTATGTGCTTAAAGTTTTGAAGTTATACTTGTTTTGCCTTCTTATGCTAGTTGATTCTTGTTCCTATAAATTATGTGCTCACAAAATTCCTAGGCATAGAAAGTGGGTTAGATTTAAATATGCTAGTCATATTCTTCATGATGCTCTCTTTATGTTTCAATTCTTATCTTTTATGTGAGCATCATTGAAATCATCATGCCTAGCTAAAAGGCATTAAAGAAAAGCGCTTGTTGGGAGACAACCCAATATTTATCCTTACTGTTTCTGTGTGTTTACATGATTAAGCTACTATAGTAATCATATTTTATAGCTTCTGTTTCAATAAAGTGCCAAGTAAGACCTTTGGGAAGACTTGGGTGAAGGTTAATGTGATCTTGCTGTAAAAAACAGAAACTTTGCGCTCACGGGATTAGCTGCCTTTTTTTTTACAGAAGAGTGCTTTTGAGTTGATTCTTTTTGCAGAAGATAATAGACAAATTCCTCACGTCCACCAATTTATTTCATAATTTTTGGAGTAGGAGAAGTATGGTTGTTGTTCAGATCATTACAAACTATTCTGTTTTTGACAGATTCTGTTTTCGTTGCATAGTTTGCTTGTTTTCTAGTTTCTATGGCTTATATTTCTCAATATAAATTGTAGAAATGCTATGGTACAGTAGGCATTGTGTGAGAACAATTATGAACCTTGTCTTTGACAGTACCAAAGTGAATGGTTTACTCTTTATCATACTAACCTATCTCACGAAGTTCTGTTAAGTTTTGTGTGGTTGAAGTTTTCAAGCTTTGGGTGAGATATCGATATGAGGAGAATAAGGAGTGGAAAGACCCTAAGCTTGGGGACGCCCAAGGCACCCCAAGGTAATATTCAAGAAAGACTCAAGCGCCTAAGCTTGGGGATGCCCCGGAAGGCATCCCCTCTTTCGTCTTCAAAACTATCGGTATACCTTACTTGGAGCTATATTTTTATTCGTCACATGATATGTGTTTTGCTTGGAGCATATTTTCAATTTTACTTGCTGTTTGAATAAAATCATTATATCTGAAATCTTGAATGAAAAAGAATCCTCCCATGGTAGTTAATTATTTGACTACTCAGTGTTCTTCACTTATATCTTTTTGGAGTAGTTTGTCATTTACTCACGCGCTTCACGTATATCCTATGAGTAAATGGTTGAATGTCATAAATCTGAATTTATATATGTTTCATATGCCTATACCATGGGGAGTAATGACTTCACACATAATAAGTATAGGTAGTACACTTATTGAAAGTTAGCAAACGCAGAATTGGTCACTTGAACAATTCATGAAAGAATATTGGAGGAAGAGAGATTTCACATATAAATACACTATCTTGGACATCTTTTGTAATTGTGAGCACTCATTAGACATGCTAAAAGGTTGATGTTGGACAAGGAAGACAACTTAATGGGTTATGTTTTCCTATATCTGAAACGTTATATTGTCTTGGATCATCCAACATGTTGAGCTTGCCTTTCCCTCCCATGCTAGCAAAATTCTTTGCACCAAGTAGAAATACTACTTGTGCTTCCAAACACCCCTTAAACCATTTTTGCCATGAGAGTCCACCATACCTACCTATGGATTGAGTAAGATCCTTCACGTAAGTTGCCATCGGTGCATGCAATAAAAATTGCTCTCTAAATATGTATGATCTATTAGTGCGAAAAAATAAGCTTTATATGAACTTGTGATAGGGCAGAAATAAAAGCGGCGGACTGCATAATAAAGGTCTCTATCACAAGAGGCAATATAAAGTGACGTTCTTTTGCATTAAGATTTTTTGCATCCATCCTTAAAATCGCATGACAACCTCTCCTTCCCTCTGCGAAGGGCCTATCTTTTACTTTTATCTTCTACCCTTATACAAGAGTCGTGGTGATCATCACCTTTCCTTTTTACACTTTTTCCTTTGGCAGGCACTTTGTGTTGGAACGATCTGGATATATATATCACTTGGATGTAGGTTCTCATAAATTATTATTGTTGACATTACCCTTGAGGTAAAAGGTTGGGAGGCGAAACTATAAGGCCCTATCTTTCTCTGTGTCCGATTAAAACTTTGAACCCATAAATATCACATGAGTGTCAGCAATTGTGAAAGATTAAATGATAGTTGAGTATGTGGAATTTGCTGAATCAAAGCTCTTACATAGACCCTTCCCGAAAATAAGATGAATTGCAATTGTTTGATGACTAAGAGCACGGTTTGTTAGTTTTCAAGAAAGTTTATGATCTATAGTTTAACATGTGAATAGCTTGTTACTTGATCATAGAAGTTTTATGAGTTGAGCTACTGTTATGATATATAATGATGCTAGAAAAAGTGTTTGGCACTATATTGGTCAAACTTATGCACTTGCTAGCATTCACACTTCATAAATTATTTCTTTTATCATTTACCTACTCGAGGACGAGCAGGAATTAAGCTTGGGGATGCTGATACGTCTCCAACGTATCTATAATTTATAAAGTATTCATGCCATGTTTACACTAGTTTTATATGATTTTGGTATGATTTGATTAGAACTAACCTGGACTGACGCTATTTTCAGCAGAACTACCGTGGTGTTGTTTTTGTGCAGAAATAAAAGTTCTCAGAATGCGCTGAAAATCAACGGAGAATTTTTCTGGAAAATATGAAAAATACTGGAACAACAATCTACCAGAGGGGAGTCCCGTGGGCCCCACGAGGGTGGGGGGGCGCGCCCACCCCCCTGGGCGCCCCCCCGTGCCTCGTGGACTACCCGTGGCGCCCCCTGAATTGTTCTCGACACCATCCTCTCCTATAAATACAGAAACCTCCAGAAATTAACCTAGATCGGAAGTTCCGCCGCCACAAGCCTCTATAGCCATGAGAAATCAATCTAGGCCCTCTCCGGCACCCTGCCGGAGGAGGCCATCATCACCGGAGGCCATGGGGAAGGATCTCGGAGGGGCCATCATCGCCATGAAGGCCAAGGACCAGAGGGGGAACCTCTCCCCATCCAGGGGGAGGCCATGGAGGAGGAAGCACAAGGGAGAGAACCTCTCCTCCTCTCCCTCGGTGGCGCCGGAGTGCCATCGGGAGGGGAATCATCGCCGCGGTGGTCGTCTTCATCAACATCACCATCATCATCACCATCCTCATCTCTTTTACGCGGTCCACTCTATCACACCCCGCTGTAATCCCTACTTGAACATGGTGCTTTATGCCACATATTATGATCCAATGATGTGTTGCCATCCTATGATGTTTTGAGTAGATATCCTTTGTCTTTGGGCTGATTGATGATCTATATTGGTATGAGTTGTATGTTTTATTTTGGTGCTGCCCTATGGTGCCCTTCGTGTCGCGCAAGCGTGAGGGATTCCCGCTGTAGGGTGTTGCAATATGTCCATGGTTTAGTTATTGTCTGCGTTGCTTGAGTGACAGAAGCATAAACACGGATAAGTGGGTCACGGCATATGGGATAAAGGGGACTTGATACTTTAATGCTATGGTTGGGTTTTACCTTAATGATCTTTAGTAGTTGCGGATGCTTGCTAGAGTTCCAATCATAAGTGCATATGATCCAAGAAGAGAAAGAATGTTAGCTTATGCCTCTCCCTCTTATGAAATTGCAATAGTGATTACCGGTCTTGTTAACAATTTCCTAGGACAAATCCGCACACCGATCCATCATTATTCCACACTCGCTATTTATAATATTTAGTAATATATTCTAACTTTATGATAACAGCACCTACTTTTATATTTTATCTCTCCGATACCATGCAACATTATCCTCTTCATACCCACAACGTAGTTTTATTTCTCGTTTCTAGTTGGAAGCAAACGTTCGGTGTACGTAGAGTCGTATCAGTGGCAGATAGGACTTGAGAGAATATTGATCTTACCTTTAGCTCCTTGTGGGTTCGACACTCCGTACTTATCACTTCCACCTTTGGAAATTTCTACGATGATTCCCAGCCCTTGGGGATTATCAAGCTCTTTTTTGGCGCCGTTGCCGGGGAGCAATAGCGTGGGGTTGATATTCTCGTGTGTGCTTGTTTGCTTTCTTCACTAGGTAGATTTTGTTTTTCCTTTTTTGTTTCTGTATAGTTGTGGGTGAAACATACAATTTTTTTTAAAAGAATGAAAATACAAAAAAATTACTTGCCTCTTATGCCTAAAAAGTTTTTCAATAAGAGAAGTGATTGGAAAGTTATGCATTGAAGAAGTGAGGGTCGACCTTGAGCACTTGTGTTCATGCTCATGGAAACAATGTAGAATTTTTCATCGAAGTTTCTCTGTAAATAATTATCCCCTTCTATATATCCATTGTATTATAAAAATAATGTGCCAAGCTTTGGTTTTAGGATGATTAGATTGCTTGTTTACTATGTGCAGAACAAAAATAGAAACTTTGGCTGTAGCGCGTGATTTTACATTTTTTTACTAGAAGGTCAAATGGTTCTGAAACTTTTTGCACATTACTTCTGTAATTTTTTTTCAAATTGTCATATTTTTTTTAGATTTTTTTGGAGTTACAGAAGCTTACTAAACTTCTAGATTACTACAGACTGTCCTGTTTTCGACAGATTCTGTTTTCTATGTGTTGTTCGCTTATTTTGATGAATCTATGGGTAGTATCGGGGGGTATGAACCATGGTGAAGTTGAAATACAGTAGATATAGTTCTAATATGAAATTGGAATAAGTTTGCAACAGTACCTAAAGGTAGTGATTTGCTTTATTACACTAACGGATCTCACAAAGTTTTTGTTAAAGTTTTGTGTGGATGAAGCGTTCGAAGATCGAGGAGCTATCAATATGAGAAGAATAAACAAAGGCAAGAGTTCGAGCATGGGGATGCCCAAGGCACCCCAAGTAAATGTTTCAAAGGATACTCAAGCATCTAAGCTTGGGGATGCCCCGGTTGGCATCCCATCTTTCTTCTTCAACAAATATCGGTATACCTTGGTTTTTGTTTTGTTCACATGATTTGTGTCCTTTGTGTTTTTCTTTTTCTTTAAGAACCATACTAGTATGAGATAGCCCTTCCTTGATTTATAGAATGCTTCATGTGCTTCACTTATATCTTTTGAGTATGATCTTATAGAATGATCTTTGTGCTTCACTTAAATCTTTTGAATACGGTTTTATAGAATGCTTCGTGTGCTTCACTTATATATTTTGAGCTTGGATATTTGCTAGTCGATATTAATCCTAGAATACTCCATGAACTTCACTTATATCTTTTGGAGTATGAATAATACTATCATCTAAAGTGGATTTGGAAGAGTGTCGACTTTAGTTAGTAATGATTCCACTATTTCGAGTTTGCTCCCACTATTCCGAATGAGAAGAATTTTGCTTATGTGGAGATTAGTAAAATTTCTATGCTTGTAGATCATGAAAATAATGCTTTATGTGATGGTTATATTGTTGAACTCATTCATGATGCTACTGAAATTTTTTATGAGGGAGGAATACATGCTTGTAGAAGTTGCAATAATATCAAGTTTCCTCTCTATGTGCTTAAAGTTTTGAAGTTATACTTGTTTTGCCTTCTTATGCTAGTTGATTCTTGTTCCTATAAATTATGTGCTCACAAAATCCCTTGGCATAGGAGGTGGGTTAGATTTAAATATGCTAGTCAAATTCTTCATGATGCTCTCTTTATGTTTCAATTCTTATCTTTTATGTGAGCATCATTGAAATCATCATGCCTAGCTAAAAGGCATTAAAGAAAAGCGCTTGTTGGGAGACAACCCAATATTTATCATTACTGTTTTTCTATGTTTACATGATTAAGCTACTGTAGTAATCATATTTTATAGCTTTTGTTTCAATAAAGTGCCAAGAAAGACCTTTGGGAAGACTTGGGTGAAGCTTAATGTGATCTTGCTGTAAAAAACAGAAACTTTGCACTCACCGGATTAGCTGCCTTTTTTTTACAGAAGAGTGATTTTGATTTAATTCTTTTTGCAGAACATTAATAGAGAATCAACGGAGAATTTTTCTGGAAAATATGAAAAATACTGGAACAACAATCTACCAGAGGGGAGTCCCGTGGGCCCCGCGAGGGTGGGGGGCGCGCCCACCCTCCCTGGGCGCGCCCCTGTGCCTCGTGGACTACCCGTGGGGCCCCCTAACTTGTTCTTGACGCCGTCCTCTCCTATAAATACACAAAACCTTCAGAAATTAACCTAGATCGGAAGTTCCGCCGCCGCAAGCCTCTGTAGCCACGAGAAATCAATCTAGGCCCTCTCCGGCACCCTGCCGGAGGGGGCCATCATCACCGGAGGCCATGGGGAAGGATCTCGGAGGGGCCATCATCGCCATGAAGGCCAAGGACCAGAGGGGGAACCTCTCCCCATCCAGGGGGAGGCCTTGGAGGAGGAAGCACAAGGGGGAGAACCTCTCCTCCTCTCTCTTGGTGGCGCTGGAGTGCCATCGGGAGGGGAATCATCGTCGTGGTGATCATCTTCATCAACATCACCATCATCATCACCATCCTCATCTCTTTTACGCGGTCCACTCTCTCGCACCCCGCTGTAATCCCTACTTGAACATGGTGCTTTATGCCACATATTATGATCCAATGATGTGTTGCCATGCTATGATGTTTTGAGGATATCCTTTGTCTTTGGGTTGATTGATGATCTAGATTGGTATGAGTTGTATGTTTTCTTTTGGTGCTGTCCTATGGTGCCCTCCGTGTCGCGCAAGCGTGAGGGATTCCCTCTGTTGGGTGTTGCAATATGTCCATGGTTTACTTATTGTCTGCGTTGCTTGAGTGACAGAAGCATAAACACAGATAAGTGGGTCACGACGTATGGGATAAAGGGGACTTGATACTTTAATGCTATGGTTGGTTTTACCTTAAATCTTTAGTAGTTGCGGATGCTTTCTAGAGTTCCAATCATAATTAAGTGCATATGATCCAAGAAGAGAAAGTATGTTAGCTTATGCCTCTCCCTCTTATGAAATTGCAATAGTGATTGCCGGTCTTGTTAACAATTGCCTAGGACAAATCCGCACACCGATCCATCATTATTCCACACTCGCTATTTATAATATTTAGTAATATATTCTAACTTTATGATAACAACACCTACTTTTATATTTTAGCTCTCTGAACCATGCAAAATTATCCTCTTCATACCCACAACATAGTTTTATTTTTTGTTTCTAGTTGGAAGCAAACGTTCGGTGTACATAGAGTCGTATCAGTGGCAGATAGGAATTGAGAGAATATTGATCTTACCTTTAGCTCCTTGTGGGTTCAACACTCCATGCTTATCACTTCCACCTTTGGAAATTGCTACGATGATTCCCTGCACTTGGGGATTATCAGAGAACACCAAGAACCCCAAGATCTAGATCCAAGGGGTTCCCCTCACACAGAGGAGAAAGTGATTCGTGGAAATGTGGATCTAGATCTCCTCTCTCTTTTCCCTCAAAAACTAGCAAGAATCCATGGAGGGATTGAGAGTTATCAAGCTCTAAGAAGGTCAACAATGGGGCAAGAACACGAGCTCAAAGGACGAGGTTCATTGGGGAAGAAGACCCCCCTTATATAGGAGGCGGAAAATCCAACCGTTATCCTCACAGCCCACACCGAGCGGTACTACCGTTCCAAGGCGCGCTACTACCGCTAGGGCGGCTGTAGCCAAATGAAACACTACTGCAACGGGGCAACATGGCGGTACTACTGCCGGAGCGGTACTACCGCCTGCCCTTGCGGTAGTACCGCAAGGGTAGTATTCAACGGCCACACAGGTGCAGCAGACAACAGTATACACAGTGAGGTAGCGGTACTACCGCTGGGGATAGCGGTACTACCACGCTTCCACGGATGTAAAAAATTACTGCCGTGCCAACATCCACTGGAGCTAGCTTCGAGTAGAAAGCCGGCACGGCACTACCGCTCGCAGGGAGCAGTACTATACCGCGTAGGGGCGGAAGTAAAAAATTACTTCTGCGCCTATTCCGTGTGTGACAGCGCTCTGGGCTGGAGGCAGCGGTACTACCGCTCACCAGGAGCGGTACTACCGCGGGCCCCTGCAGTACTACCGCTCCCTTGAGTAGTACTACCGCACGCCACAGAGGCTTTAGCACTTGGCTGCCTTCATATCGCGGCTAAAGACAACAGAAGGATCCAATAAAACCAGAAGTGCCAAAACTTCTGCAAATGAGCTCCGAATTGAGCAAACTCAAGCTTGTTGGATACAAGACGACGAGAAGCATCAACACAACAACTAGTAATAGTAAGAAGAGGCGGGGGAGGTATGCCTAACAAATAGAGGAGTGAAACCTCCAATAGAGAAGAACCGGCATAACCTCCAACATCGAAAACATCATTGAAGATGCATGTGACACTACAAAAAAAAGACACATCCGTGACATTTTGGGCCGAACGAATTTTTTTTCTGTCATACATATGACACTTCTATGACGATAATTGTGACCAAACCCGGTATCATCATAGATGTGGTGGGCTCCTACTTCTATGACAAAAAATCATGACAGAAAATGGGCTTTTCGTCCTGGGCGGGCCGGAGACGCAGCTGCATGACATTCTTTGGGCCGTCCATGACGGAAAAAACCATGGTAGAAGCGAGGGCGAGGAAAATTTCGGGGAGTTCCCGGTTACGGTGGGAGGTCGGGGGCCGAGCAATGCGCGTTTCTCTCGTACACGTACGCGCGTGTGTACGAGGCATTGGCTCTAACTGAACCCGAGCGAGGCGTTGGGCTCTAACTGAACCCGAGCGATTGCACTGTATGCTACACATTACTGAACCCGAGCGATCGATCGATGGCTGTCCTGAACCCGATCGAGCGATTCCTTCGCTACTGCTGCTAACTGAAGCCGATCGATGCTGCCTTTGGGATGAACAGTGAGCGTTGCGCGCGGGGGGGGGGGGGGGTTGGATGAACAGTGAGCGGTGGCATTGCCTCTGGATGAACAGGACCCCGTGGTGTGGTGGAGGGCTGGTTGAACAGTAGACGGTTGAGGGGTGCCCGTGGAGGGGTGGTTGAACAGGACCCCATGGTGTGGAGGGCTAGATGAACAGTAGACGGTGGAGGGGTGCCCGTGGAGGGGTGGTGGAACAGTAGCCGGTGGAGTAGCGCGTGGTGGAGCCTGGATGAACAGGAGCCCGTGGAGGCTAGAGGAGGTCGACGGTAGCCCATGGAGGCTGGAGGATGTCGACGGTGGAGATGAACAGTATCCCGTGGAGTCCCGTTTTGCAGTACGCCACACCCCTCCCGATGAATAGGACCCCCGTTTCGACCGTAGGAGGCCCGTTTTGTCCATTTTGCGGTACGCCACACCCCTCCCGATCAACAGGACCCCCGTTTCGACCGTAGGAGGTCCGTTTCATTCGTTTTGCGGTACGCCACACCCCTCCCGATCAACAGGAACCCCGTTTCGACCGTAGGAGGTCCGTTTCCTCCGTTTTGCGGTACGCCACACCCCTCCCGATCAACAGGACCCCCGTTTCGACCGTAGGAGGTCCGTTTCCTCCGTTTTGCGGTACGCCACACTCCTCCCGATCAACAGGACCCCCGTTTCGACCGTAGGAGGTCCGTTTCCTCCGTTTTGCGGTACGCCACACCCCTCCCCATGAACACGACGCATTCCGTTGCCTCCCCATGAACACGACGCATTCCGTTGCCTCCCCATGAACATGACGATGACGCTGTTTCTCTGTTCCGACCCAGCCATGTACACGAGCCCTGGCTGTACGTATGCGCGAGTAGGCGTTCGAGACCCCGCCCGTATGTACACATACGTGGCCGTATTTTCTTTCTTGCACCCTGGCCGCTGTACGTACGTGTACATGCTACGTGCGCGCCTCTACTACGACACGTACGCGCCTCTACTACGACACGTGCGCGCCTCTACATCCACCAGTATATATGTACGTACACGTTCGCGACCAGAATGACAACGCTACGTACGCTTTGACTAGGTGGGTCCCGACTGTCAGGCACTTCCTTGCCTGCGAAGATGTAGCTGGTGGGTCCCAGCAGTCAGGGGGGCGAATCGTTTTTTTTTTGCCCGGACGCACTTCCTTGCGTGCGAAGATGTAGCTGGTGGGTCCCAGCAGTCAGGGGCAAACGTTTTTTTCGCAAAATACGGTGGCCCGTCCAGTGGGTCCCCGCTGTCACGTGGAGGAATAATTATTTTGCACGTAATAAGGAGGCACTTCCTTGCTGCGGCTGTGGACCCAGCTGTCAGCCTCTCCACGTACAGTCCACATCCGATGGAAGCCGTTCCTTGACCACGTTGACCACGCCGCGCCGAGAGCACCAGGGCGGTGGACAACGGCGAGGCCTAGGAAGGGGACGACGCGGAGCCGGGGAAGACGCGGCAGTGGATGCCCACGCATAGAGGAGTACGAGGGTTCACTGGTTCACTGCGGTGTGAGGCTGCCGTCGTCGCAGAATAACAGGGGGGTGGGTGAGTAGAGGGATGGCTTGGCCAGCGGTGGGAGTAGTAGGGGGCGGTGAGGCCTCCGCCGCATCGCAGCCG
This sequence comes from Triticum aestivum, assembly GCF_018294505.1. Classification (NCBI taxonomy): domain Eukaryota; kingdom Viridiplantae; phylum Streptophyta; class Magnoliopsida; order Poales; family Poaceae; genus Triticum; species Triticum aestivum. Next base: position 627,377,918 of record NC_057799.1, read on the forward strand.
GCCACGGGAGGCAGGAGCACGAGGCACGACCGGCGCTGGTTTGGGCGGCTGGAGCAAGAAGACGAGAGGTTGAAGAAGCACTACGGCCGTTGGATGGACATCGTACGATCACTGGAGCTAAAATCGTGCATATTGACTAAGTTGACAAAGCCCTCCGTCCCCATCAACTTAGTAGGCCCACAAGTCAGTCTGCCACTATATTGGGTCCCAGCTAAGAGGGGGAGTATTCATTTTTTTTGTGCGTAATAAGGAGGCACTTCGTTGCGTGCGAAGATATAGCTGGTGGGTCCAAGCTGTCAGCGTCGGTAACGTTTTTTTCGCGAAATACAAAGGCCCTTTCGGTGGGTCCCTGATGTCAAGTGGAGGAATCATTATTTTGCGCGTAATAAAGAGGCATGTCCTTTCGTGCGGCCGTGGACCCAGCTGTCGGCCTCTCCACGTACAGTCCACTTCAGATGCATGTCGGTCGTTGACCACGTTGACCAGGCCGCGCCGAGAGCACCAGGGTGGTGGACGACGGCAAGGCCTAGGAAGGGAACGACACAGAGACAGGGAAGACTCGGCAGTTGTTTCCCACGCGGAGGGGAGTACGACTGTACGAGGGTTTACTGGTTCGTTTGCCGTCGCCGGAGAATAATAACAGCTGTGGGTGAGTAGAGGGATGGCTAGGCCAGCGATGGGAGTATGGTGGGGCGGTGAGGCCTGCGCGACGGCAGAGCCGACCGCGAGGAGGAGGGAGCAGGCAGTCCCGCCGGCGCTTGTTTGAGCGGCTGGAGCAGGAAGAGCAGAGATTGAAGAAGCACGACGGCCGTTGGATGGCCATCCAACAGTCACTGCTTGTGCATCAACCTTTTTTTAGGAAAGCCTCAAATCTGTGGAAAACAGCATACAACCCATCTGCCATTATTTCTAATAATTTACAGCCCATTTGCTAGTTATTAAGGTTTTTTTGGAGCCCATATTCTTTTTGTTAGCATTACAACCCATATTGTGGCCACGGTTAAAAAATTATACGAAATTTTGCATATTTCGGTGCGGTCCGAACTGTTTTTAATCCCGAAATTTCGACTCACATTCAAACTGATTTTAAAAATAAAGGTGTATCAATATAAAATCCAACAAATTCTCCATGCATAAAAATTAATGTAATTTAAAATCTCGAAATAAAAAAAGATATTTGAAACTAATTGCCGGTTTGATGTGTTTTAAAAATGTACATCCCATTTCTCATTACTGATGGGCCATTTTCTCGGCCAGCCGAATGAAAGCTCTCCTCGTCTTGAAAGATTTGCAGCCCAACAGGCCTGACAAAGCGACTTACTTGGCAAATCACAAAAAAACTGGGCTGTGGCCGTGGACCCAGTTGACCACGTTGACCACGCCGCGCGGAGAGCACCACGGCGGTGGACGACGGCGAGGCCTAAGAAGGGGACGACGCGGAGCCGGGGAAGACGCGGCAGTGGAAGCCCGCGTGGAGAGGAGTACGAGGGTTCACTGGTTCGGCTGCGGTGTGAGGCTGCCGTCGCCGCAGGGCCTGGCCAGCGGTGGGAATAGTAGGGGGCGGTGAGGCCTCCGCTGCAGCACAACCGGCCACGGGAGGCAGGAGCATGCGGCACGACCGGCGCTGCTTTGGGCGGCTGGAGCAAGAAGACCAGAGGTTGAAGAAGCACTACGGCCGTTGGATGGACATCGTACGGTCACTGGAGCTAGAATCTTTCATATTGACTAAGTTGACAAAGCCCTTCGTCCCCGTCAACTTAGTAGGCCCACAAGTCAGCCTCCCACCATGGTGGGTCCCAGCTAGCCGGGGGAGTATTCATTTTTTTGTGCGTAATAAGGAGGCACTTCCGGTGGGTCTGAGCTGACAGCGGGGGGAACGTTTTTTTTCGTGAAATACGGTGGCCCGTCAGGTGGGTCCTAGCAGGCAGGGGGCAAACATTTTTTTCGCAAAATACGGTGGCCCGTCCAGTGGGTCCCTGCTGTCAGTTGGAGGAATCATTATTTTCCGCGTAATAAGGAGGCACTTACTTGCTGCGGCCGTGGACCTAGCTGAGACTCTCCACATACAGTATACTTCCGATGGAAGTCGTTCCTTGATCACGTTGACCTCGCCGCATTTTGTTGCATGCATGCGTCCATGGGCATGGTGCGTCCCCACTGTCAGCCTCTCACGTACAGTCATCTTCCGATGACTCTCGGTTGTTGACCACGTTGACCACACCGTGCCGAGTGCACCCAGACTGGAACGACCCGGAGATGGGGAAGATGGGGCAGTGGAGTCGCAAATGGAGAGGAGTGGGAAACTTCACTGGTTCGGGTGCGCGTCAGCACAGCCGCGGTGCCGCCCACGGGAGACAGGAGCAAGAACAGAGGTTGAAGAAGGAGCATGGCTGTTGGATTAACATCCAACGGTCCAGCTGCTAGAATCATTTGTTGATTAAGTTGACATAGCCGTGCGTACACGTCCACTTAGTAGGCCCACAAGTCAGTCACCAAATCTGACGGGTCCCAGCTGTCAACGGGATGAATAATTTTTTTCGCAAAACAAGGAGGTCCCATTTCCGTGCGAAGATACAGCCGGTGGGTCCCAGCTGTCAGGTGGAGAAATAATTTTTTTCGCAAAACAAGGAGGTCCCTCCTGTAGCTGGTTCGAATCCAAACCTAGACTATGACTATATATGGTGCTATGCTACTCTGCAAGTAATGAAACTGACATATCCAACGTTCGCTTCTCCTCTTCTCTACTTACTCTGCCTAGCATCAGAAGCTCTGGCCGCAGCAACCATGTCCGCTGGCTGCTCGTCCACCTGCTCTTCAGCACGCAACAACCAGATATGCGCCAAGTCGCCACCCGTACCATCGCCTGTGGGTCTCATCACACCCCCGCCGGCACGCGCACCGCAGCCGATTGCTCATCGCAACCCACTGCCGTTGGTGTGGTGCCACTGCTGCAAATCACGCAGAGTCATCCGTCGCGTCTCAACCACAATCCGCAACCCTGGCCGAGTCTTCTACAAATGCCCGAATCATGGGGTAATAATATGTTTAAGTGTTGTTCTGCTGCTTTCAGTTGCTGAATTTTTTAATAGTTTGGTTGATGATCTTCCAATTTGATTCGTGCAGAAAAGGGAAGATCCGTGTGATTTGTATTTCTGGGAAGTTGCTGATGTGGGGGAATGCAACTACGCTGATTATTTGGTTAGCCGAGGAATCCCAATACCAGCAGGTTGGGGTGTTGGACAAGTAACAGAAGGAATGGCAGAAGAGGAAGATGCAGAGCAGAAGGTTAAAGATGCAGTTCCTCTGGTCATGGCCAAGCAACAGCTGCTGAACGACCTTGACAGCAATGAGGAGATGAAAGAGCTTGTGAAGATAATGGGCAAAATCGATGTGCTTTGTAGGATGATTGTCTCTTTATTTGCAGTGTATGTAGCACTCGTGATGTATTCAGTGGCTACGACATGAGCACTTTGCTGAAACTAGTAATGAATGAAACCTGTGTAGCAGGCTGGGCGTAGTGTTGTGAACATCTAATGATTTCTATTAACAGAAATTAGGGGGTATCCCCTTTTGCTCATATAAATAAATAAATAGCAGAGGCCCTGTCGGGTCAGCTTTGTTCTCATTCGAAGACGTCGAGCAAATTGCAGTCCAACAGCAAACTATGTCATCAAATTCAAGTTTCACAGCCAAATATGAGTACAACTAAACAACAATGTCATCATGTTTTAGTTGGCATACAATCACCAAACACAAATCAGCATACATAACAAGTGATGTTCTCACAGCAAAATACTAAACAACATGTTCATCAGGTTTCAGTTGTCATAGCAAACACAATTTCACATAGTAGATAAAAAAACGTCTTCTGACAGGCAAATACGACAAAAGCAATGTAATCATCATCTGCAGCAGCAGCGTCAACATCTTCGCCATGTGTATTAGTCTGAATCGTAATTCCCCACGGTGTCATCTTCTTCTTCGTCCTCAACGTCCTCGAACGTTGGCTTCTTCTTGATCAACTCTTGTATGTCCATAGCACGACAGGCAATCTTTTCGCCGACGTCATTGACGTGATGGTTCTCAAAGATATTAGGAACATCTGTGTTATCTTGTACATCAGGAGCAGTGTAAGCATCATCTTGTTGTGCAACTTCATTAAACGAATTCCTCTACTCAAACCTTTGCAATACTCTCCAGTCATCGCTACGTGCAAATGTGTCTTCCAAGAAAAATATCTGTGTTGCTTGATTTGCCAAAATAAAAGGCTCGTTGGTCTGGTACGCCGCCTTGACATTGATGGATTTGAAATAATCATCAGCTCTGGGTTTTGCGATCCTGGGAAACAGGTTATACCAACGACAGCACAACAGAACCACACACCGATGATCCTCGAAACTGGAGATATACTGCAACTGAACAATGTTTGTTATGTTAGCATAGATTTTAGTTGTCTCTTTCTCATACGTATCCGTGCTCATGATGGCACTGTTTTGTGTCTTCCTGCCTTTGTCTCGTGCAAGGGTGTTGTAGCGCACATCTCCAACAACGCAAGATTCATAATGTCTTACCCGAGTATCAGGACCCATTGCTAGTGAGTAAAGGGCATCATCAACTGCCTGCCCATCCTCCCGCATCTTCTTAACCTATGGTTAGAAAATAGACAAGCTGATCATCTTATGTACTCAATATATTAAAAAAATGACAGTGCACTTCAAAAGCTTACATGGTTCTTGAACCATTTCGCAAATCCTGCCATAACTAGTTTGTCAATGTTTCTTGGATTTTGCGGTAGTAACTCCTCTTTGTAGATGCTGCACAACATAGTGATCGCGTCAAACATCTAAATATATAAGAATGTGCTGCAAGTTTAGTAGATTACGATGTATAAGCTGCAGTACTGCACTTACTTGATATAAGGTAGTATCTCAGGACAGTTATTCAACACATACCAAACCATTTTGTCCAAATCTTTAGGTTTGTCCTCTTGTCGACTCTTCCCTGTAACTCGAACAGAATAATCGAAAACATTGAGCCCGGGATTGTCTTCACCCACCTCTTTGCTAAGCTGATCAGCTGTTTCAATGTATTTTGAGCAGAATGTCAACGCTTCTGTAGCAATGTAGGCCTCTGCAATGGAACCCTCGGGTCTAGCTCTGTTCCTAACATAGCCCTGGAAAGTGCCTAGCCGCCTTTCAATAGGGTACATCCAGCCATACTGTACTGGACCTCTAAGTAGTGCCTCATCAGGTAGATGAACAGCCAAATGCACCATCACATCAAAGAAGGCTGGAGGATATATCTTCTCAAGGTCGCATAGGATAGTTGGTATCTTGTCTCTAAGACGCTCCAAAGCATCTATCCTGATATTCCTACTGCAGAGTTCCCTGAAGAATTGTCCCAACTCTGCAACTGCTCTGTATAAGTCAGGGCGGCCCAATCCTCTAAGGATAACAGGTAAAACCCTTTGAAGTAGGACGTGGCAGTCATGAGTTTTCAACCCTTGTACCTTGTTTCCATCTGCACTGATTCTCCTTTCAGGGTTGGAAGCAAATCCATTTGGGAATCTCACACGTGACAGGACCTCGCAGAATTCTTTTCTTTTTACCTTGTCCAAGACGTCCACAGCTGGTGCCATATCCCGTGGTTTACCTTCATCTTGCACCTACAAATCCTTTCTGATACCCAGGTGTGTCAAATCAATCCTAGATTTTAAGGTATCTTTCGTCTTGCCTTCAATATTAAGAAGTGTGCCGATAATGCTGTCACATATATTTTCTCGATGTGCATCACATCAAGATTATGCCGCAGATCCAAATCTTTCCAATACTCCAAGTCCCACAAAGTGGACCTGTGGGTAAACGATAATCTCTCTTCTACCCTGCCACGCTTCCTTTTCCCGCTACCATTACCAGGATGGTTTCCTGGTGTAATATGCCTGACCTTCTCTAATTCCACTTGCAACTCATCGGCGGTGAGCCTCTTTGGCGCATCACGGTTTTCATGCTTTGCATTGAACACATGTCTTCGGTATTTTCTAGGATGTGGCTTGTCCTTGGCAAGGAAACGGAGGTGTCCAATGTAATAGATCTTGCTAAGTATTGCGTATGACAGCGGATTCCTATCACAGCGAACACATGCATTGTAACCATGTGTCGTTCGCCCTAACATAGTGCCCAAAGCCGGATAATCATGGATGCACCAAATTATAATAGCACGCAGAAAGAAATCAGCTGGTGGGCTGCTATATAGGTCTCGAGTGAGAACACCCTTCCATAGCTGTTGAAGTTCCTCCACAAGAGGCTCCATGAACAAATCAAAATCCTTTCCAGGACTTTTTGGACCTGGGATGAGCAAGGCCATCATGTAGTTTGATTCTTTGGTGCAGACATTTGGAGGCATGTTGTAAGGGATAACAAGCACTGGCCACATGCTATATGTGGTGCTCTGGTGGCCAAATGGCTTAAATCCATCTGAAGCTAAGCCAAGTCTAATGTGTCACGGGTCAGCAACAAACTCTTTGTGTTTATCATTGAAGCTTTTCCACTCACTACCATGAGATGGATGGCTCATTACATTCTGATCTCCGTACTCCTGGTTCCTAGAATGCCACAGTACATCCTCTCTTGTTTCAGCATCATGAAACAACCTCTGCAATCTTGGTATAATTGGAAAATGTCTCAGAACATTATGAGGACTCCTCTTCACAGCATCGCCATCTTTCCATCTTGATGATTTGCATTTCGGGCATTCACTTAAGTTGGCATAATCCTTCCAGAACAGAACACAATTATTCTTACAAACATGGATCATATCATATCCAATTCCAACTGCATGAAGGAAATTCTTCATTTTACTGTAGGTGTGTGGCAGCTCAGACGCATCTGGGAAAGATTCGCGGAAAGCAGCCCACATCGCATCGAATGATTTGTTGGTCATCCGCTCAGATGTCTTCACCTGAAGAAAGGTGACCATAGCTGAGAATACTGACAGCTTATTTCCTGGGGTGACAGCAACGTTGCATTGCCCCAACATGCGGGCCCACCGTTTTTCTTCTGCAGGTGAAAGTTCACGGAATGCACGAGCATTTCGTAGCATTGTTTCAATGTTGGTCAAACTCACTGGCTCCGCCACCACCACCTCCTCCTCCTCTTCCACCTGAGCATCAGGCAGATCAAGATGGTGATCTGCTGCTTCCACGTAGTCAATAACATTGACGTTCACAGCTTCACCATGATGAACCCACCTAGTATATGTGACCGACATCCCATACAAGTGTAGATGATTTTGCACAGTTGACTAGGGTCTTGTAACTAAATTCATACAACTGCTACACGGGCAGAGCACATCTGATTTCAGACCACCGTACTCAGCTCTGATAAAGTTCATGAAGTTTTCAACCCCCTCGACATATGCAGCGGAGAATCTTCGAGCAGAAGTTATCCAAGTCCTGTCCATCTGTTAGACATACAAATTAGTTCTTCTACTAGATATTACAGGAAAAACATATATGTTTTTTATGAAGTCCAGAAAAAAATACCTAGGTCGATGTCTAAAGCTATGGCAAGATATTTGGACGAGCAGATCTAAGTAACGAAATATATGTAAAGCTAATTCAGCAAACAGATTTGAGTGCCAAATTATGGCAGGCTGTTTCAGCAGTCAATGAGGCCGAGCACACAGCCATCGAACTATCGAAGGCCATCGCAGCAACAAAGATCGAGTATAAAACGGTGTAGAGCTATTTCACCTAACAGATTGGCTACTAGACCATGGCAATCTACGTCACAATAAATATATGGCAGGATATTTTAGCAACTAATCGGCCTTGGCATGCCATCTCAGCTAAGCAGATTGAGTGCAGAACAGGGCAAGGAAGCTTCTTAAGCAGAGCATATTGACAGTAAACTACTTCGGCAAACAGTGAGATTAACAACGTCTATCAGCTAACATTCAGCGCTACACCGACATGAACGGGGCCTCAGTCTAGAATGTGCGTACCGTGGGAGAAGCTGACCACCGTGCGTCTCCACACGAACGTCTCCAGCGGTGGCGGTGCTGACTGCCGTGCGCCTCCACAAGAACGTAGCCAGAGGTGGCGGCGCGGCTAGAGGATGGCAGTCTACGAGAGCGTACTGTGGGAGCGAGAGGATCGCCGAATCGCGGCGCTGACGTATCGGCGTGGCGGGGAGGGCGGCTTTAGCGGAGGGAATGGAGTGGAGGGGGACAGGGGGGAGGGGGGGTTTGGGGAATATTATTGGCTAGTTGGCCGAAGGGCGGTTGAATCGGATTTGGGGGGAATTTTTGGGTGTGTGGGGGGGGATTTTCGCGCGATGGGCGGGGGGAGTTTGGCGCATGGTCGGTTTCTCCAAGTGCAGTCCCACGTGTCAGTGAAGAGGCAAGCCGAAGCGCGTTCCGTTTGCGTGAGCCGTGTGCAGGACCGAACGTGTGTGGGGTGCAATGCGACCGCGACAGGAGTGCTGTGAGTGTACCGCCTTTTTTCCTTTTAAACTAGGTGCTTCGCCCCCTCAAAAAAAATTTTTTGTTGCTTCGCACGATCCATCGATACTACTAGTAATCCGGTAATCCCGACTAAAACGGCGCGACCGGGTCTTTTCCCGCGCGATATGCTGGGAGGTTGGCTTAGTTGGGATTTTTAGGACGAGTAATGCTACACCTACGTAATCCCAGTTACGTAATTAACGTAATGTGAAACGTGTGAGCTGTTGATTGTAGATTGGGGGGAGGGAGGGGCCCACCACCATGAAAATCAGGGGAGGAGAGAGAGAGGCAATTTACGTTAACCCTTTCGTAGGTTCCCGTAGATGTAGAAAGATGTGAAATGCGTGAATGTGTAGTGGACGTACTATTGGAGTGCCTAAGATAATTTGTGTATGTATAGACCCTATGTGTTTATTTTACTTCGCATGTTAGATTTGTCTCGGTTCAATAAAAAGCAGAGTTGGTGATGATGGTGTGCCTGTCATCCTGCAATATAGGCCGTCCGATCTATATTTAACGGATAGGAAGGAAACTATGACAATTTACCCGCACTCCTCTCCACATTTGCAGATAAGGCTTTCCCTCGTTCATCCTTTTCTCCCACAAGATCTTGATCTTCCGTGCAACGCACGGGCATCTTGCTAGTACTCCTACACTATGTATATTATTGTGAAAGTTCATATACACCGGCCGAGATTAATGCAAACACGGTAGATTTTCATTACATTTCAAACTTTTATAGGACAGAAAAATAAAAGAAACCCGACCCTAAACCTATTCTACGGCGGCGACCGACGTCCTCCATCTGCGATCTCTATGTACGGGGGCGGGGTTCAAGACCCGTGAAGTGAAGGCGCGGTCTCCGGCGAGGAAGAATAGAACACGGGATACGGACCGGCCAGTTGGCACAACATGCCCTGTCGCCTCCCATGCCCTACTCATCCTGGAAGGAGTCCCCGACCTCGGCGGTGCCGGATGTTGGACGGCGGCAAGTAGGACGCGTGGCTAACGGTGCTCCCGTCGTCAGCCACCAGCATGGCCACCGCTTGTGCGGTTGCGTCCGCGTCCGTCTACGCCGCTATTGCGTCGCGAGAGGCGACTTGAGCGAGGGCAGCGACCTCGAGCTTCATCCCCGAAGACAAGCTCTCCCGCAGAGCATTCGCACTTGCGGTCATGGCGGATGTGGTGCCAGGTAGGAGGACGATGCGCTATGGTGTGGAGGTTAGCTGGGCGTTGCCGCTTTAAGTAGCGCATTCCGGTGAGGCCAAGCGTCCGGGTGCGTCATTAAGTCGCCGGAGTTGGTTCCTCGGGCACCGAGCCTCTTAACGACGACATACGAACAGACGACATGAATGTGGGTAGCTGGCGCCGGCTGGGAACGCACCGCGCGACGGCGCGAGGGACGAGGGTTTTGGTGTGGCAGGGTAGTCAGCTGCGGTCGTGGCAACGTTGGAGATGCCCTTTGCTCACATGCGATCCCCGCATGTCATTGAAAAAGCAAGACGACCCGGCATGGACTCAGGTCCAGAGGATGCAGTTGGCTGTGCTACACCACTCCGCGGACACGTCGCGGCGCCCCGTGCATCCTCGACGAGCCGGGTGTTGGGGTGTGTTTGGATTGTGGCCAAAGTGCACCTTACCAAAATTTTGGTCATGACCCAAAGATTGGTCTTTGTTTGGATGGTTGCCATTTTTTGGCATGCCAATGAACTCTAGCCAACTCTAGTTCATTTTTCTTGCCAATGTCGGCCAAATCATGGGCAACCAATACCTCAACCAAAATTTTGGTCATGACCCAAAGATTGGTCTTTGTTTGGATGGTTGCCAATTCTTTGGCATGCCAATGAACTCTAGCCAACTCTAGTTCATTTTTCTTGCCAATGTCGGCCAAATCATGGGCAACCAATACCTCAACCAAAATTTTGGCTACCCAATGCTTTGATGGGGCAACCTTGGGCACAAACCAAACATACCGTTGGTCGTGCCACAGCACTAACGCCACCCTCGGCACACTGAAACCGACCGTGTCTAGCGACGATATGAGCGTGTCGCTCACCACGGTCGCCGTGTCCAGAGGCGGTGCTGGAGCTGCGCCCCGTTGTTGGCCCCAACGACCCACATGAACGGTTGTCGGTGGCGAGGAGGTCGTGGGCCAGCTCCTCCATTGGACTAGTCTGCGCTACGTCATCCCGACGGGTGTGCCCCACATGTCGGTTTCCCTGTTTTCCCGGCCATATTCGAGCGTCAGTGCTCCGCGTTGCGCATTAGGCCTTTCACTATGTAGGCCAAGCGAGACAACTTATTGTTTATTTGAGCCGTTCAAGTATAATCATGTGGCGTTTGCTTATTTCTCATTCCTCTCCAACCCTCTTCTCCATCGATCATGTCGCCCTCCAGTCGAGTCCATCCTCCCGCATGCCTCATTTGAACATTCCGCCGAGTATCATTCGCATGTACCCACCCTAGTCCTATTTCAATAGATCTCCGGACCCCGAGATGAAATCGAGAGGGAACGAGTGGGGGCACGTGATACCTAAGGCGGATTCAAAATTTTGAACCGGTGATCATAGCATCCGCAAATCATATATAAAGGGTATTCAATGTTCGTTTCGTTTTTGAACGTACAATATACTCCCCCTATCCTTTCTAGTTTACATATAAGTTTTATGTGTAGTCAAAGTATCTCTACTTTGATCAAAAAGGTATCAACATTCAACAACGCCCAATCAATATTGTTAGATTCGTACGTACTCCTAGATTTGTACTCGAGATGGTTTCCAATTTGACTATTGACAAGATTAATAGTACATGAGATGTATAATGTGAAAATTATATCATTGGAAACTCCTTTCACATACGAATTTGACCGTATGCTTTGTGTAAGTTGCATGTCATATATTATTACTCTAACATTTGGTCAAAGTTAGCCTCGAAAAACGCATTAGACCCTGTATGCTTTTTGTAAGTTGCATGTCATATATTATTACTCTAACATTTGTGTAAGTTGCATGTCATATATTATTACTCTAACATTTGGTCAAAGTAGTATAGTGGAAGTGGATCCTCTGACGTAGGTATCCCTGCCTTACCCTCCCTTTCGGTCACTCACTGGCGGACCCCATGCTTGCTAGGCCCCGCATGTCAGTTACTCAATGGGTTCGGCCACGTCAGGGGATCCTCATCCGTAGTATACTCCCTCTGTTTTTATTTACTCCGCATAAAACGGAGGGAGTGGTGGTATAATAAATGACGCGGGCGGGGGAGGGGGGGCGTCGGTTTGCTCTCAACTGCGGTCCCACAAGCGAGAGAAAACGCAAGACGAAGCGCGTTCCATTCGGTGAGCGACGTGGAGGGTCCAGCGTGCCGGGCTGCAACGTGAACGCGACAAGAGCGATATACAGTCAAAACCGATTGACCGGTCGTCACCGGAACCACTATTCACACCAGAACCTTCGCTGCTCGGCCTACGCCAGCCACTGCCCTAAAACCACACCAAATCTCCAGCCCATTCCCCCACCTTTCGATCCCCTAGCCCACATCAAGCGTCCCCTAGTTCGCCGGAAAGCCATGGTGCACCGCAAGATCACTTACTACAAGATGCTGACGCCGGAGCACCGCGCAGAAATTGCGGCGGCGGTCGGCGCCACAGACCTCCGTTCCCAAGCTCGCTTTGCGGCGGGCCAATCCCCGAGTTCTCTGGAGCCAAGCTACGAGGAGGAGGAAGCCGATCCAATGTTCATGGCGGAGGTCGCGGCGCAGAAGGCCCCCGATGGGTATGAGACGATGGACGTCGACTTCGCACCGGCGTCCGAGTCCCCCATGGTGCAGGCGGACCAGCGGTTCAACATGGCGATACTAAAGGAGGACCGGGAGGCAGAGGCTCAACTCGACGCGGAGCGCGCGCATGCCGCTGCCATCGAGGCTCTCCTGCAGGTGGAACCGAATGTCGTGGATGTGAACCGGGCGGCGGAGGCTCAACTTGAGGCGGAGCACGCGGATGCCGCTGCCATCGAGGCCCTCCTGGAGGCGGAACCGGACGTCCTGGACTTGAACCGGTCGGCAGAGGCTCGACTCGACGCAAAACGCGCGGATGCCGCTCTCATCGATGCCCTCCTGCAGGCGGAACCGGACGTCCTGGACTTAAACCGGGCGGCGGAGGCTCGACTCGACGCGGAGCGCGCGGATGCCGCTGCCATCGAGGCCCTCCTGCAGGCGGAACCGGACGTCCTCGACTTGAACCGGGCTGTGCTCTCGTCCGTGCAGAGCGCCCGCACGCTCCGGTTGAACGAGTAGCTGGAGGCCAAGGACAACCATGGCGCGGAGACACACGTCGGCTGGTTCGCGCCGGCAGCCAAAGACGGCGAGGCCATCTCTTTCCGCGAGCAGTGATATTTTTTCTTTATGTTGTTGTTTTTATGGATCTTTTGCTGTGTAAAAACATATATTTGTTATGCAAGTCGCCTGACTTGGGCCAGTCTACCATTTCAGGCGGTTGGATGAATATCCTATGTCTCCTAACCCTTCTTTCCTTCTTCCTCACCTGTTCTTCTTCCCCAACAGACCACCGCACGGGCCGTACGGATACTCCCCAACATGCGGTTGGATAAACATACTCTATGAACTAAAATTATGTGTCAGCGATAGGATGGCTGAGTTTGGTTTGTTCACATGCGACAGGACGTGTCAGTGAGGGTGCGTTCCCTTGGTTGGGTTTGCGGTGTGCAGGAGCGACTGTGTGAGGGTGCGATGCGACCGCGGCGTGCAGGAGCGACCGTGTGAAGGTGCGGTGCGACCGCGACAGGCGTGCGCAAGTGTACCTCCTTCTCATTTTGAAAACTTTAGGCAAGCTTGGAAAAAATGTGTGGCGGAGTTTGGCAATGCAAGGCCTAGACCCAAACAGGATAAGTACGTACGTACTAGGAGTACTAGTGTTAAAAAAGAAAGGCAGGGTTTTCCTTCGCGGGATTTAATCGATACAAATCCTCATTTCACGTGTCAATTAATGCGTATTTTTCTCTCCAAAGACCAAAGAGCTAACAATCTCACTCCTCATCGCTTGATTAATGCAGCGCCATGCAAACCAACCTTCTCACTTCCGCAAGCATGCAGGGGATATTAATGTCCTTGGTTGCTAACCCCATCAATTTTGCCTTGATTTGTATTAGTGGCCCTTTGCAAATTGTAATTTTGATATACTGGCCTTGTGTACAAAAAATGGAGGTAGTAACTATATTTGACTTCCTTCCCCATTGCGGTGACGTCGACGATATCTTTTTTTTGGTGGTTTGGCGAAGTGCGTTCGACGGAGAACACCATTAATGGAGACCACGGTAAGTCGTTCGCAAGTGCCGCCTGCAAGCCGAGACAACCGCCTTATTTGCATCCAGGAAGTCCTTTACTAGTACTACTAGGAGTACTAGTGCGGTGAGATGGTTTCTCGAAGAAGACGATGGAGAAGCGGAGTCAGCGAAGAGTGAAATGATGGTTGCTTCGTCCGTGCTTTTGTGATTTGACGCCTCACTGCTTTGTGATTTGTGATAGAAGAGACAGGGGAGTAGACTCTGTGCTCTATACTGTACTACATGTGTCCAAGCATGGGAGAAAGAGGAGAGACATTGCATTTTTCTATTCCTTCAATCAATCAATCAATCAGGGAGCTTCGGTTCCATCTTTTTGGCTTTGGCAACACCGTCCACAATGGTTCCCACGATGCCAAAAGCTATTTTCACATTTGGCTACACATTGTGGATGCCCTTAACCGTACCACTTGGTTTTGCTCCTGTGTGCTATCTATACAAATCTCAATTATATTGATCGAAAAAATTATAGAATCAAGATTAGTAAAAAGGAGGTGATTTTGCTGCGCGGATGGCGGGGGAGGTTTCTTATTTGAGCAATGCTACATCCATGTAATGGTTTATGTAAAGTTACGGACTTATGTGATGTGGGACTATTTGATTGGATTAAAGGAGAGGATTAGGCCCACCCCACCTGAAAATCAGGGGGGGCATATATAGATTAGATGGAAAGTATACGTAGCAGCTACGTAGCCCTTTGTAAGTCTAGGATTAGGCTTCTTATTTTCGGAGGACGTTGTCCTGGCGGTTTGCTAACATGCGGTCCCACGTGTCAGTGCTTTACCAAGCCGATCCGCGTCCCACATGCGGCAGAACAACGGCAGAAGCAACACGTGGTTAAGTTGAAGAAGATGAGGGAGAAGCGGATTCAGCAACGAGTGAAATGATGGTTGCTTCGTCCCTCCAACTTAACTGCGGGAAAGGTGCAGCTTGTGATTTGACGCCTCATTGCTCATTACTACGCCGGCGCCATGACTTGGGTGCTTCACCCCGGCTGCTCTGCACTGTATTCTGGTATGGCACGTGGACTCGGTAGCTTGATGTCCCACATGTCGGCGAAAGGGACTAGAAGATTTATGAAAGCGAGCGCTCCACTCTTACGACGGAGGAGTAGACGACACGATGGACCAATGAACTGTCACTTGTAGTACTGTATAGTACTATAGTTTTGCTGTTTCGCACGATCCATCGATACAAACCCAATTAAACAGGAAAGGGCGGGATTTTTCCCGCGCGGTAGATGATACTGGCCATACATTTCAAAGGCAATTTTAATGTATTCAAACTGAATAATTATAAGTAACAATATGATATCTAGTAAAACTAAAAACACATATGATTTATTGTGTTAGAGTGTAGTAGTAGTGCTGTATTGCATAGTTGTTAGATGTAACATGCGAGAACATGTAGAGAGAAAAGCATAATACGGTCACCGAACTTCAGAATAAGCTGATTACGGTCACTATATACGTTTTGCGGTGATTATACGGTCACTTGCTCACAGTTCAGCATCGGATTGCACTCTGTTGACCGGCCAAATAGTCTGCGTGGCGCCATGTTGACTAGTTAAATTGACCATGTTCCCTGTGGGTCCCACCTCTAAGTTCGCATAGGCAAAAGGTCAGATAAACACAAATTTACGCAGGCGCGACACGGCTCCAACCTGTGCGCGGGAATCACCTGGTTGTGTATGTGTCTGTCAGGGCCTGATGTGTGTGCATGCACGCGTAGGTTGAGCACTTGAGCGTGAGAGTGTGTGTTGGTCATGTGGTGTACTGGTGTGTGCATGCATGCGTGCGTGTGTGCGTGTGAGTGTTGCGTGTGTGCATGTGAGTGTTGCGTGCGTGCGTGGCTGCGTGTGTACGTGTGAGTGTTGCGTGCATGTGTTTGTGTGAGTGTTGCGTGGATGCAGTTCGCGTGCATGCGTGCGTGTGTGTATAATCACCACACCAGCTCCTGTGTGTTAAAACAGACGGCTCAGCATACCAATACAAGGCCACCTTGTCCGCTGTGCCCGCGGTCATGACTTCGAACCACCGTCCAAATATTTTTTTGTCGTTTGTTTTCATTCTTACTAGCAAGATGCCCGTGCATTGCACGTAACATCAAGATGCATTTGTATGACTTGTTTATCTTGTGAGAGAAAAGGATGAACGAGGGAAGGCCTTATTTGCAAATGTGGAGAGGTGTGTGGGTACCTTTTTGCAAAATTGCCATAGTTTCTTTCCTATCCGTCAGATATAAATCGGACGGCCTATATTGCAGGATGGCAGGCACACCATCATCACCAACTCTGTTTTTTATAAGAGTGTATTTTATGTATTTTATAAGAGTGTAGATGTAGAGTAGATACAAGTCGACAGGTGGGCACGATGGTAGTGAGATAATGTGATGCAACACTAGAGGTGCCACGTGGAGCGTTTAACTGGTCAACTAGTCATGTCATGAGCAAATACAGAGTTGTACGGTGAGCCCGTGACTGTATAATAACCACTAAACGTAAATGGTGACCGTAATGAGTGGATTCTGAAGTCCAATGTATGTATCGTGCTTTCGCTTCAAATACAATGATCGTCATTGCATATATCGCGAGAGAAAGATGAAACATGCGTGAATTTTCTGGGGGCTTACTTTTAGAGGACCTGGAGATAGTTTTGTGTGCATACGTGAAAGGGGCGTACAGGGGGGTATGCGATGGAGAGAGAGATGCTCTTCGTTTCTCTTTATTATGACTAACTTTGTATATAGTATAAAAATATACAAATTCACAGTGCGGAATAAATATCATTGTGGGCACCATGCAATGCAAATTAGCGTTCGTACTCCTCCATATAACTTTGTAATGTTGTATATATGTAGAAACTCTAAAATAATTTTTTTTCCACACTTTATTCAAAAGGAATGTTGTATGCGAAATAAACGTGAAGAGAGGGCTTTTTAGATCAATGGGGTACGTGATGTAACATGTGTGAATGTGTAGTTGATGCATTTGGCGGGGCCTAGAGAGGTATGTGTGTGTATTACGTATTCGAGAGAGGCATGGATAGAGGGGCCGACGGGGGGGGGGGCGTGGGAGAGATAGCGTGAGAAATGAGAGTGGTCTAGAGAGAGAGACGAATATGACGTCACGACAAGAGATTCCATTCCCTTGAGTGTGTATATGCAAGGGGGAGGGAATAGAGGCACCAGGATAAATTTTCTGTGTGTGTGGTGTTTGTGTTGGTATGTGTGGGTGTGAGAAGATAATGAGACGTGGGGGCAGAGGGTGTGTCACCGCGTGAGGTCCGGTGGGTCGAGGTGAGGCCCTTCGTTCGGTTCCGACCTGCGCCACATTGGTCGGCCCGTGACGCATTTAGGAAGACCCATGGATGACTAGTCGTACAAGACAAAGATAGCAGAATTGTGAAGGACTCTATGTCCACTGACAAAGCCGGCTAGGATTTGTAACCCTAGGTTCTCGGACTAAGGTAACCCCTTTATCTCTGATATTACTATTCATCCAACCTAACTTTAAGGGGCATCCTACAGAATGCTCTGCTAGAATCATACTCGTCGATTAGGAAGAGAGGTGTGAGACAATGCGTGAGAGACAGTCGTAAAGATAATGTGCGTACATGAGACATGTAGGCAGGTCCATGTATATAGAAAGGGTCGATGAGGATTGTGCGTGTGTATGTTTGCGAGAGGAAGAGTGCTTGTGATAAAGGTTAGTGAAAACAGTTGTAAATGGTTACGAGAGGGAGGGAGGGTTATATCTAGAGCATGTGTGCGAGAAAGACACCTCGGGAGAGAGTGTGTGAGCATGTGTGAGAGACCACCGATGGAGAGTGAAACTAAACGTAAAAGACTGCTCTACACATTGATTAAAGATATAAATTGTATCCAAAATATTAGGATGGGATCATGATATTTTCAATTCGCGTAAGGAGCGGTCATTGATCCATCAGACATCTAGATTCTATCGAATTTGAGCATGTCTATGTTATTATTCGACACAATTGATCCACATAGTTAGTATTTTGAACTCCAGACAATGCATCGCTTTAGCAATCGAATATAAACATGAGTATAGTTCATGTTGTGTGTGTAAAGCACATTATACATACGAAAGTTACACAATGGACATTATAAATAGCTACCTATGAACTAGCATACATTTGAATTCAACTTAAGGTGGTTTAAAAAAATCGAATTCAACATGAAGTCCATTCAATTATTTGAATTTGATATCATGGCATTTGTAAACCATACCTAAATTATGGGGGCACCAATCTTTGCTCTGATTTTGTACATAATAGCATATGTAGTCGTGTACAAAATAGATTCAAATTTAGCTCCTCCATTCCAAAATAATCGTAGTTATAGGATTTTCAAGTGTCAAAATTTCAAAAAGAAGCGGATAATTTAATGAGGTTTTCAAACATAGAAGGTCAAATATAACGTTTTCTATTTAGGTCAATCCTCATAGTTCAAGAGTACTCTAAACGTGAATGCTTGTGTTTCAAAATTTCGAACGAAGCGCTAAAAGAGCCTCTACTCGCCCGAAACCGCGTGAGGCCAATGTTTGGTAGTACAAGGAAATTACTATTCTAATAACTCCGACCCGTGAAACCTACCGGCCCGACGTCCAAAGGTCTAAACCGGGGTAGGTTTGTAGCGTCATCTAGACGCCACGCAACCGCATCCGAAAAACATTCATACACAATGGCCGCCTAAGCACACATGCGCGCAGCCGAAATTGCTCCCGCCCACTATTTGGGACACCTAGGATTACCATCCTACCCCCGACCCGCAGTAGGTCCGAAATTTAAGAGGGGGGCAAAGTTTGTACTTTCCCCAAATTTCAAACAAGCGCGTCCCATCTTCTGTTCAAAAAAGACAAAAACAAGCGCGTCCCAGACCGAAACATGGTTCCCCCACCCGTCTGATTCCCCATTCGTACTCCGTGGGCGCGAAAACTACCTCTCCACCAGCCGCGAAACCCCGGCGTCCTCCGTCCGCCACCCCATCCCAGCCATCAACCGCCGCCCTCCCCCATCACGCCGGAGTCGATACCCCGACGTCGTCGTCCACCGCAACCTCAACCGCAACGCCCTCCACGGCTAGTAGTTGAAGCCGAGGCCGAGGCCGAGCCGTCCGTACCCGAGCCAGTTCAACCACGCCGTCCTGCGCCTCACCGCTGCCGCTCCAACTTCGCCACCCTCCACCGCACCGGAGCTGTTCCTGCTACGCCGTCCTTTGCCGCCTCGGATCTGCTTCCCCTCCGCCGACATACGACCACGGCAACACAGTCAACAATTTGGCCATGGGTTCGTCCAAGCCTGCACCCTCCAGAAGATCGGTTTCCCCGGTAAAAAGAAGAAGATCGGTGCGACATGTGGAGGTGACCATACCGGCAACCGAAAAAGGTACTCCTCTTCCCTTATTCGTGCAAATCTTACGTCTCCGCTTGCACGGTATTCATCCCACAGAAGACACTAGTTGACCGGTTCTTCTTGATACTAGATGTTCCTAGTAACCCGCGATGCACAAGGTTTCTCCTCATATACTATTTCACCTTAGCTAGAGGTTCGTCGCCCCCCTGAATTTCAATTTCTGGCCAGTTGATTCCCAATTAACGGAAGCATTCCCCGGCGTAACAGGCGCTAGTACGCCTATTACGTCGGGGAAGCAGCGCCTTGGTGTTTATCTTAGGGGCGTGTGCTGCCTAGAGCTACTGGCGCCCGATCTGGTGGTCGGCCGGGATTAAAGGGATGGCCTGGGGGCGCTGCCAAGCACGGCGGTGGTGTGAGGTCGATGGGAGGGCGGGGCGGCGGAGGTAGGGGTCTGGGCCGGTGGTCCCTGGCGGTTCGAGAAAGATCGTCAACAGTGACTGGCGGGAGGTAGACGAAGGCCATCTGCCCGTTCCTTATAGATCGGATGGTTCATTAAAAAAATCGACTGATCTATTTATTTTTCAGTCGACTGTTATCTTAGATATGACCACATGTGGTGGTGTGCTGGAGGAGTACCTGCATTTCCTGTGCTCATATACTACAAAATCATAGGGAGTAGAATCTAATTTTGTTTGCCATGCAATGTTGTAGAGCTATCATATGTCTCGTGTCATTTATTTTGCAGCCACCTGCTATCTGCTACTTTTACAGTGCACTAGTTCTGCATGTTGGGGAACGTAGCAGAAATTCAAAATTTTCTACGCATCAACAAGATCAATCTATGGAGTAATCTAGCAACGAGGGGAAGGGGAGTGCATCTACATACCATTGTAGATCGTGATGCGGAAGCGTTGCAAGAACGCGGATGAGGTAGTCGTACTCGTAGCGATTCAGATCGCGGTTGATTCCGATCTAAGCGCCGAACTACGGCGCCTCCGCGTTCAACACACGTGCAGCCCGGTGACGTCTCCCACGCCTTGATCCAGCAAGGAGAGAGGGAGAGGTAGAGGAAGACTCCGTCCAGCAGCAGCACGACAGCGTGGTGGTGATGGAGGAGCGTGGCAATCCCGCAGGGCTTCGCCAAGCACCGCGGGAGAGGAGGAGGAGGGAGAGGGGTAGGGCTGCGCCGAAAGAGAGACGTTCTCGTGTGTCTTGGGCAGCCCAAACCTCAACTATATATAGGGGGGAGGGGGCTGCGCCCCCTCTAGGGTTTCCACCCCAAGGGCTGGCGGCCAGCCCTAGATCCCATCTAGGGGGGCGGCCAAGAGGAGGAGAGGGGGGCGCCACTAGGGTGGGCCTCAAGGCCCATCTGGACCTAGGGTTTGCCCCCTCCCACTCTCCCAAGCGCTTGGGCCTTGGTGGGGGGGGGGCGCACCAGCCCACCTGGGGCTGGTCCCCTCCCACACTTGGCCCACGCAGCCTTCTGGGGCTGGTGGCCCCACTTGGTGGACCCCCGGGACCCTCCCGGTGGTCCCGGTACATTACCGATAACACCCGAAACTTTTCCGGTGACCAAAACAGGACTTTCCATATATAAATCTTTACCTCCGGACCATTCCGGAACTCCTCGTGACGTCCGGGATCTCATCTGGGACTCCGAACAACATTCAGTAACCACGTACATACTTTCCCTATAACCCTAGCGTCATCGAACCTTAAGTGTGTAGACCCTACGGGTTCGGGAACCATGCAGACATGACCGAGACGTTCTCCGGTCAATAACCAACAGCGGGATCTGGATACCCATGTTGGCTCCCACATGTTCCACAATGATCTCATTGGATGAACCACGATGTCGGGGATTCAATCAATCCCGTATGCAATTCCCTTTGTCTATCGGTATGTTACTTGCCCGAGATTCGATCGTCGGTATCCCTATACCTTGTTCAATCTCGTTACCGGCAAGTCTCTTTACTCATTCCGTAACTCACATCATCCCGTGATCAACTCCTTGGTCACATTGTGCACATTATGATGATGTCCTACCGAGTGGGCCCAGAGATACCTCTCCGTTTACACGGAGTGACAAATCCCAGTCTCGATTCGTGCCAACCCAACAGACACTTTCGGAGATACCTGTAGTGTACCTTTATAGCCACCCAGTTACGTTGTGACATTTGGTACACCCAAAGCATTCCTACGGTATCCGGGAGTTGCACAATCTCATGGTCTAAGGAAATGATACTTGACATTAGAAAAGCTCTGAGCAAACGAACTACACGATCTTGTGCTAGGCTTAGGATTGGGTCTTGTCCATCACATCATTGTCCTAATGATGTGATCCCGTTATCAACGACATCCAATGTCCATGGTCAGGAAACTGTAACCATCTATTGATCAACGAGCTAGTCAACTAGAGGCTTACTAGGGACATGGTGTTGTCTATGTATCCACACATGTATCTGAGTTTCCTATCAATACAATTCTAGCATGGATAATAAACGATTATCATGAACAAGGAAATATAATAATAACCTATTTATTATTGCCTCTAGGGCATATTTCCAACACTGCACACACTTCACCCTTACTCTCACTATTGTGTTTTTATGCAAGGGTATTTCAGACTCTGCTGCCATGAGAGAAGCCAAAAAGAAAAGAGAGAAGTCGCTCCAGCTTTGTGTGCGGTTAGGCAAGACACGTTACAGCTCTATAAAGGGTGCAGTGTCAGCAGATGGAGACGGTAAACGTAGCTCTGGAGTTGATGACCTCGCTCGCAATGAACCACCATCCCAGGTGCTTGCTTTAACTTCGCGGTGTCATATGTGGTTGCATTATCCATATGGTGTCTAGCTTGTATTCAAAAGGCCGAAGTCGGTAAGATAAGGAAAGATATTTTTTTACATGAACCACCATCCCGTGAGCACCAGAAGACAAATAGCTAGTCAGGGCACTGGCTGAGCCAGTGACAAGCCCAGCAAAGATAGGCATCACCTGGAAGCCAACTAAAAAGCTGCGATGGTGGCGAACCAGCCCGCCTCCCACCAGGCTCTCAGGTCCTAGATGATCATGCTCACCACTCCAGCCGGATGTCTAGCTTGTATTGCTTCCAATTTGGTTAAATTGCATCTTCTTAGCTTACATTATACCTTTGAATATGACATGCCTTTCTATTTTTGGTACATACTAGTACATCTGTGTATTAACCATGTTCTTACATCAAACTAATGTTCTTGTGTATCCCTCATCAATCACTTATGACGAGGCATGCAGGCAAGGGGACTACTCCTCATTTAAAGAATGCAGCGTCAGCCTCCCGACATGATTCTCAAGAAACAGAAATGCTAGATGAAGATAGTGAACGTAGCTCTGTAGTTGATTACAGCATTTCCCCTACACTAGCATCGCAGGTGCTTGCTCTAACTTGGCAGCGTTATATGTGGTTGCATGTTGCATATGGTGTCTAGATTGTAATTCTTCCAATCTGGTTAAACTGCATGTGCTAGTCTGCTTAGCTTATACATTATACCTGTTAATGTGACATGCCTTCCTGTATTTAGTACATAGTACATCTGTCTATTAAGCATGTCCTTACATAAAACTATTGTTTTTTGTATCCCGCATCAATCAACATGACGAGACACCTTTAGTATATGCAGTGCGATATTAGTTGCATCTTTCATATGATTTATAGCATGCGCTGCTTCTAATTTGTTGAAATTCCATTTATGATGGGACGCTTTTAACTTGGCAGAGTCATATTGGTTGCATCTTTCATGTGGTGTCTAGCTTGCATTGCTTCTTATTTGCTGGAATGGTTTCTGCTTAGTTTACACAAACAGTTGTGAACATGCCATGCCGTCCTGTTTTTCGTACATATTCCATCCTGGTATCATGTGTTTGCCTTACATCAAAGTAGTGATTGTCAGTATCATGCATGAATGAGTTCTGAAGAGAGAATTTTATTGCTTTTTCTTGTCGGTTTTACTTGACAATTCAAAATCAATAAAGCGAAGGAAGTTAGCAAGGCAGCGGATAAAAGTGCTCCTTCCGAACGGAGGGCCTCTACAGTTTCTACTCCTCCACACCCCCAAGATGATTTCGAAGACAACACATGCATAGACACTCAACAAAGTTGTGTTTATGATGAGCACGTCTCCCCTAGTGCAGCATCACCGGTGCTCCCTCTAACTTGGCACTGTTATATGTGGTTGCATGTTATGTGTGATGTCTAGCTTGTATTGCTTCTTATTTTGTTGAATTCCATCTGCTTACTTTACACATTATACTTGAATAAGACACGTGTTCCTGTTTCTAGAACATACAATATCTGTCTATCACACCATATTCTTACATCAAATTACTACTGTTGTGTAACCTGCAACAATCACTTATCATAAGACATGTTTGACTTCGGAGTGTGATATAGGTTACATCTCACATTCTTTTCTAGCTTGTACTACTAATTTGTTGAAATGGCACTTATGACGAGACAGTTTTAACTTGGTAGAGTGATATTCGTTGCATCTTTCATATGGTGTCTAGCTTTCATTGCTTCTAATTTGTTGAAATGCATTCTCCTTAGTTTACACATCCTATGCTGTGAATATGCAATGGCACTAATGACGAGAGACCTCTAACATGGTAGTGTGATGTTGTTTGCATCTTGCATATGATTTATTTCTTGTACTGCTTCACATTTGTTTAAACGCCATTTATGATGAGACACTTATAACTTGGCAGAGCGATATTTGTAGCATCTTTCATATGGTGTCTACCTTCCATTGCATTGCTTCTAATTTGGTGAAATGTCTTCTTCTTAGTTTACACAGCATAGTTCTGGTTATCTCTTCCGTCCTATTTTTCATACATATTACATCCTCCTATCATGTGGTTGTCTAACATCAAAGTGCAGTTCGTCTGCATCACGCATCAATTTGTTCTGAAGAACTAAATTGTTATTCAGTTTTCTTGTCGGCTTGACTTAACATGGCACAGAGAAAGAGGAAGAAACACAGAATGGCAGGGAATGAGAAGCGGATGAATCCTGCAGATTCTGCTGGTACTGATGGTGCAATAGAAGGTCAAAGTCCAGCGGAAAATTCTACAAACACGGCATCCCATGCTACACGAGTTGCAAAAAAAGCCAAACAGAAACAAATAGCTGCCACCAAACAAGCAGAGACAGCCCTAGTTCTTGCAACACCTACCACAGTACTACCAGATGCACGACTTACTCGTGCGTCAACTGAGCTAGCAGCACGTTCCCAAGCTCCCTTGCCACCTGGCACTACTTCCCAAGCACTCTTGACACAAGATGAGTTGGCAATATCAGATGAACCTTGTGAGCTTCAACAGCAAGAAGGTAGTTGCTGGAGTCAAGTTACAGTTTCATGCTTCTTTATATGTAGTCTCACAGTTTGATGTACACTAACACTTCCTATGTTCATTGTTGGACTAGCACCTAGGCGCAAGAGGAAACAAACATCAGGGATAATGCGCGATAGGTTAACTAAATCTAGAGGAGGAAGAATGGAGATCCGTTTTGAGGCAGGTTTAAAAAGGCCACGTGATGCTATAGAGTCAGCCAAGTTAGTATCAGAGGCAGCGGTTGCCGTTAGGTGTCATGTACGTATCCTCCCAACATGGATTCAGTACAGGAATGATAAAGACGAAACCCAGTTCAACACCTTCCTCGACCATTTATCTGTAAGTATGGTTATGTATGGAAACTAGTAATATCGGCTTGGTCTGTCCCATACTTTCTAGGTTGCTGATAATGAGACTCCCATAATTTTCAACAGATGAGGTTCAAGTTGGATAGCCAAGATGATGCAACCAGACAAGCTTGCACCCATGTTTTCAAGTCTGCTCTGCGACAGTATCGGTATAACTTGAGGAAAACTCACTTTGAAGGCAAGGCTAACAGTGAACTTTCCCAAACATCTCCAGTGGAAAATATATCGGATGAAGACTGGAGGGGCCTTGTTAAACACTGGTTTGATCCGAAGTATCAGGTACATTATATATATGTGATCAGATCACATGTTGAAGTCCTATTTACGCATGTGCCACACAAATCTATCTTCTTGTAGGTGAACTGTTCAAAGAACAAGGCCAACCGTACGAAAGTGAAATTCCAACAAACGACAGGATCTCGTAGCTATATTGCACACTGTGAGGCTCTTGTAATTAGCTGCTGTTTCACTCTTTTTGCTATACCATATTATTAGATCTATATTGACTTGTTCGAAATGCAGAGGAAAGCCCGCAAGGACCAAAAAGTACCTGAACCAAATGCTGTGGAAATCTTCAAGGACTGTCACACCAGCAAGAAGAAGGGCATGACTACACCAGTCAAAGCCGCTGTTGTAAGTCCTTAATCCTCATGCCTTTTAACTACTACTTACTCTGACTTGTGCCTTGAACTGCATGGTTTGCAGCCAATGTCTATTACTCTTTTCAATTTTATACACAATTGTCTTAGCCTATCATTGCACCTTACAAGGTTTAAAAGAGAGGAGTGATGTTCCTTTGATCTTGACCCGTAATCTAGTTTCGTGCTGGACTTGCCCACGCAACGTTACAATTGCCTGTTTGTCTATTCTCAGTTGTTTTGTGATATGAATGATGTCATACTGTGCTCACCATATTATAAACTTTGTCTCTTTATCCTTAGCCCTCAATACAATGTGAAGAAATAGACAATACATTACCGATGGTACATGGTCATATGTTTGGAACCTGGTTTTATTATGTACTTTGCAATAAAATACAACTAATATTTTACATGGGTTCACTAGAATAAGTTCTGTATATAGACCAAAGCTATTTTGTTTGGTTTTGCTGCCTCCTTAATATCTTCTGTTTTGGTACTACTAATGTAAAACCTCAACTTTTCAGCAAGCTATGAAAAAAATGGTGGAACCGCCACCTTCTGAAGGTGGCGAGGCAACTATAACCGCAATGTCAGCTCTTGCTGCAGTGGGTCAGTACCTGTCCACTAACAGTGCCAAAAGCACGTTCCTGCGTAATACTGGGTTGGTTGTTAAGGCAATATCATCCAAACTGCCTCATGATCAAGATATGCAAGCTCAAAGCAATGTTGTATCTGCGCTCCAGACACAAGTCCATTCCCTAACAGAGACCCTTTGTGAAACAAGGAGAAACATTGCTCAATGTCGTCAAGATATGCATGGTTTTGAAACCAGACTATCAGACATTTGCTATGTTGTTCAGGAGCCTAGGGGAAATGAAGGCGAGGGTTATGGTGCTCCATCGGACAATACATCATGAAAACGTAACAGTCAGGTCAAATGAACTGAGCTTCTGAACTTCTGGTGGTGCATTTATCTGCTAGACTGTTAAGTTTTATGCCAACCTTCCTTTTGTTATGTAGTTGTAATTTGTTTTGGTGCGATACAAAATTTTTCTTAACGTGCAGCCACCGGCTGAAGAAAACAGCAAGCCATTTTTGTATAGTGTAGGGTGTTCCCTATATTTGCACTGGTGGCGATCTTTGATGCCGAGTGGATGTAATCTGTGCAATCGCGTTAATAGCCTAGCGTTAGTTTCGGCCTTATTTATTTCCTAGTCTTCTTTTTCCCTAGTTTGCTAGTGGCCGCAACTACCATGGGCCATATACGGGCCGTAGGATCCATGGGTCTCCTATGGGCCGTCGATAAATGGGCATGTAATCGGTGGGCCTCGGGCCGTCGGATAAATGGGTCTACATGGGCCGTAATCGGGCGTAATTGGTATCGGCCCAGCACGGTAACAGGCTGTTAACAGGCCGTAGGACAGCAAAGGCTTAATTCTGTCACAGGCATAACGGGTCGTTAATGGGCCAGAATATAGGACGGGCTGGAAACGGCGCAACGGGTTAACAGGCCAGAAACGGACCGACTCTTGCCATGGGCTGAATTTGGCCCATTAGGGTAACAGGCCAGTAACGGGCCGACTCTTGCCATGGGCCGAATTTGGCCCATTAGGGGAACAGGCCAGTAACGGGCCGACTCTTGCCATGGGCCGAATTTGGCCCATTAGGGGAACACGCCAGTAACGGGCCGGAAGTAATCGAGGGCTGAAAAGGAGCCCAAGAACGTATGGGCCGTCAATAGGCCGAAAGCTAACACGGGCTGGAAACGGCCCATGTAAATAACGGGCCGTTAACGGGTATAAAGAAAATTACTGTTCATTATGGGCGAGAGTCACCGTGGGCCTGTAAAGGGCCGAAATATACGAAGGCCTCATATGGGCCGAAAGACGTCGTGGGCCATACATGGGCTGAAAGTGAAATGGGCTGGTGTTATATTCGACGGCCCACATGACGTTGTTGGGACGATTTCCTTTAGGGCGTAACGGGCCGTGAGTTAACGGGCCGTAAAATGGGCTATTTGCGAAGAGACCGTTAACAGGCTTTTCATGGGCCAGCCCGTTAACTTTTGACGAAGTCAAACGGGCCGGCTTTGTAAGCTAAATGGGCCAATGGTGGGCCGTGGCACGTGTCGACATATCATAGGCGCCTATCTGACCCACTGACGAGCTGACATGTGTTTCGTCCGGCCAATAAGAATTTTACACGTGGAAATTTCCCATTGGTCGGGGCTGTTAACGGGTTATCGGATCCAAAACCCGACCCGATAGCTTAACGGCGTTCCATTACAGTGAATGCCACGTGTCGGTCACCCTTGACGAAAGCACTTCTGTGACGCGTGATTTATCGTCATGGAAGTGGGCACTTCCGTGATGATAATTTTGGTAATGTCATGGAACACTTCTACGACAGCAAAGGTATGACTATCTTGATTCTTTCATAAAATCGTCATGGATGTACATCCATGACAAAAAACGCGACCTACTGTGACAAACACGTATCATCACGGAAGTGTATTTTTTTTGTAGTGTGAACTTCGTCTTTGATGAACTTGAGCTTGTCATCAAGATGACCAAAAGCTCTAAGACTCACAAAGAGAACCAAATAAGAACCAAGAAAGATGATGCAAGGATTCAATGGTTTGAGCTCTCTACGAATGATACAATCAAGCTACTCATCGAGAGCCCCCTGGATAGTACGGCAATCGATCCTATAACCCGGTCTCCCAACTACCACCATGAGACCGGTAAAATAGAAAACCTATCAAGGACAAACCTTTGCCTTGCACATGGTGCACTTGAGCTAGATGATGACGATCTTGACTCCCTCAAGTTGGACCACCTTTCTTGATTGTGTTGGGACAATGAAGACTGGATGATTGCTCCCCCATACTCCACTATGGGTGGGCCACTCTTCCGCACATCTTCACAAGTCCATTGTCACCACAATGGATGGCAAGCTTCAAGCATTTAATCTCTTCGTGATGCTCCACTTGAACTTGCACACCGCAACCTAACCCCACAATGAACTCTCACGAATACCATGGGTTAGCACACAAAGCATAATGGACAATGCTTACCATAGCATGGGATCACTTGATCCCTCTGAAACTTCTCCCCCATTGGCATCGATTGCCAAAATGGGCGAAAAGCTTAGAAGACCAATATAAAAAGTGTTCCTCCAAAAATTGTGTATTTCTCAACAAGAGAGTGGAATGCCATACACATATCCAAAGGTAATACTTGGAGGAAGACCAACTATATTGAGGCACAAAGATTGCTACTGGAAGATATGCCACAAGACATAACAGAGAGAGACACAAGCAATCAAGCAATCAAAAGATACCAGTTGAAGCAAGCAATCAACGGATATCAATTGAACCAACTAGACCAAAGATCCTATGAGCTACATGAATAAAGTATATTATGATATGAGCAGAGGAGTGTTCTAAAGAAGCTAGAGAAGCCCCCCGTGATTTGTGCACAAAATAAGAATTTTTGTATTTGGATGCAAAGTGCACAAAATAGGATCATAGCTCCCCCAAAATCAATAGAAACTTACAACAAGTGCAAGTGATCATATAGGAAACTAAGCCTAGCAATTGCAACAAACACATGGTTGAGCAACATATAAAAGAGGCAACTTAAGAATAGGCTCAACCAAAACCGATGTGTGTGAGTCAAGGCAATGGACTTTAGAAGACTAATGTACGGATGAGCATTAAGCATCAATATAGTCTTGAATGAATGAGATACACTGCGCAAGGCATGTCATTCCCACACACAACTAGCAAACGGGTTCACAAGCTCACTAATAAGCAAATAAAGAACCTATGCTTGTGACAACCCATGGTGAATATATAAAAGGAAGCTCCGTTAAGAGGAGGGATACCAATTAAATTGGCAAAAGCCTCATCATAACAAGCAAGAGAAAAATAATCTTCACCACAAAAGAGTGCAACAAGAGCAAAGATATAAGATCCACTCTCCAGAAAAATCCTTTGACAGAGCCACCTAGGAAATACAAAGGAAAGAAAGGTGGACGTGAAAGAATAAGGATATCCACTAAAGATGTAACTTCTCTCAAGTGTATAAGATTCTAGGTAGATGAAAATCATGATGATATCAATCCACAAAGAAGGATGCACACAAGAAATGGTTACTCAAGGAAATAATAGGAAACCCAAACGGAAGTCATACAATATACTGATAAGATATTTGCTTGAAAAGCAGATAGCCCATGGCTTAATATTATCTTACAGTATATAACTGAGCTTCAACCAAACGAACAACAAAGACATCACAACTATCAAAAAGAGATCATTGTTGAGATGCTTTGAGAAGGGAAACAAGTATCACAAGAACTAATCAAGAAATTCATGCCATGATGGAACCTACACAAGGTTGTATGTAAGAAATGTATGCATGAGTAGATACTTGTTACCGAGATAGCATTGGGAGGATGTAGTAGATACCAATTGAATGTAAACGATAGTAGTTCATTGAGCGTCCTAGCTTGACTCCAATAAGCACATGGTGACACCACCTTCCTTTTGAATGAGTCGAGCATCCAATGCATCTCCAATTGTTCCTAGAACAACAACACAAACAAAATGGTACCCAAACTCATTGGTACCAAAGAGTTAGAGAACCACCAATACATAGGACAAACTCCACATAAATATGTGCATATAGATATGAAAATGAATTTCATGCACATCTCATCCAACTTGAGACTTGGTGGAGTTTCCCCTATACATTGGGTCAAAGAAAGAAAGCATGCCAAAGATACTACATGAAGTTAATATGCATGCTCAAGACTTTCAAGAACCGATACCAATTGACAAAGAAATACCAAGAGAAGAAAAATAGGATACCAAATGGAGAAATCATCACTTGGAAGATATCTATTTAAAAGATACATCAAGGAATGAGATATCCATTGAAACACGCAAGAAGAGAGATGTCAAATTCCAAAAAGAGAGAATGGTTTCAAACAAACCAAGTGCTCTACAAAGTTTCATGATGGCACAAAGTACCAAAAAGAAACGATTTGCATTCCACCAACACACACTTGATATGGATAAGAAGATGAGCATTCTAAGAAAAATAGGATAGCTCCCCCAAGCGATTTGCATTATTGAGAATTTGTATTTGAATACAAAATGCACAAGATGGGATCACCACTTTCACTAATCTAAAAAAACTAGACAAGCTCAAGGAAGTAACAAGATCCACAAGTGGTATGGAATACAATGGGAGTTGACACAAACCAAGGCAAATAAAAGCAAAGGCCAATGTAAAGATGATCAATAATTTCTACCACACATAAGTGAGTACCAATTGTCAAAAGACAAGAAGTATTTGGAAATAATTCCCGTTGGTAGATAGCAAGGATATCCAACATCATCTTCACACCACACACAAGAAAATTGCAATTTGTAGAGCTAACATGCCACCTAGGAACAACATAATTTACAATATTAATTCTAGGTCTCCCAACATACAATAGTAAACAATTTATCCTATAACCCGGTCTCCCAACTACCACCATGAGACCGGTAAAATAGAAAACCTATAAAGGGCAAACCTTTGCCTTGCACATGGTCCACTTGAGCTAGATGATGACAATCTTGATTCCCTCAAGTTGGACCACCTTTCTTGATTGCGTTGGTACGATGAAGACTAGATGATTGCTCCCCCATACTCCACTATGGGTGAGCCACTCTTTCGCACATCTTCACAAGTCCATTGTCACCACAATGGATGGCAAGCTTCATGCATTTGATCTCTTCGTGATGCTCCACTTGAACTTGCACACCGCAACCTAACCCCACAATGAACTCTCACTAATACCATGGGTTAGCACACAAAGCGTAATGGACAATGCTTACCATACCATGGGATCACTTGATCCCTCGGTACATCTTGTATGCTTTGTGTGTTGAATCTTTCCAACTCTCTTCATTTAGATGATTTCTTGAAGGTACACATGAATGGTCACACAATATTCATCTTCAAGACATGCTTGCAAGAAGCTCAGCACTCACATGACCAATCTTTGGATAATTCCTTAATAGCACCTTGGTCAACTCATAAACTCCTTGAAACCAACACATGGACTTCAAGAAAAGCCTATGGAAAAATCCTTCAAATGTAACTCAATGCAACCATTAGTCCATAGAGGATGTCATCAATTACCAAAACCACACATGGGGGCACCGCATGTCCTTTCAATCTCCCCCATTTTGGTAATTGATGAGAATCACTTTCAAGAGAGTTTATATAAGGAATTATGCATCACCATGCAATGTGATGACCCACAAGTATACGGGATCTATCGTAGTCCTTTCTATAAGTAAGAGTGTCGAACCCAACGAGGAGTAGAAGGAAATGATAGGCAGTTTTCAGTAAGGTATTCTCTGCAAGCACTGAAATAATCGGTAACAGATAGTTTTGTGATAAGGTAATTGGTAACGAGCAACGAGTAATAAAAGTAAACAAGGTGCAGCAAGGTGGCCCAATCCTTTTTGTAGCAAAGGACAAGCCTGGACAAATTCTTATATGAAGGAAAGCGCTCCCGAGGACACATGGGAATTATCGTCAAGCTAGTTTTCATCACGCTCATATGATTCGCGTTCGTTACTTTGATAATTTGGTATGTGGGTGGACTGGTGCTTGGGTGCTGCCCTTTCTTGGACAAGCATCCCACTTATGATTAACCCCTATTGCAAGCATCCACAACTACAAAAGAAGTATTAAGGTAAACCTAACCATAGCATGAAACATATGGATCCAAATCAGCCCCTTACGAAGCAACGCATAAACTAGGGTTTAAGCTTCTGTCACTCTAGCAACCTGTCATCTACTTATTACTTCCAAATGCCTTCCTCTAGGCCCAAACAATGGTGAAGTGTCATGTAGTCGACGTTCACATAACACCACTGGAGGAAAGACAACATACATCTCATCGAAATATCAAACGAATACCAAATTCACATGACTACTTATAGCAAGACTTCTCCCATGTCCTCAGGAACAAACGTAACTACTCACAAATCATATTCATGTTCATAATCAGAGGGGTATTAATATGCATAAAGGATCTGAACATATGATCTTCCACCGAATAAACCAACTAGCATCAACTACAAGGAGTAATCAACACTACTAGCAACCTACAGGTACCAATCTGAGGCTTTGGGACAAAGATTGGATACAAGAGATGAACTAGGGTTTTAGAGGAGATGGTGCTGGTGAAGATGTTGATGGAGATTGACCCCCTCCCGATGAGAGGATCGATGGTGATGACGATGGCGATGATTTCCCCCTCCCGGAGGGAAGTTTCCCCGACAGAACAGCTCCGCCGGAGCCCTAGATTGGTTCCGCCAAGGTTCCGCCTCGTGGCGGCGGAGTTTCGTCCCGTAAGCTTGCTTATGATTTTTTCAGGGTAAAAGACTTCATATAGCAGAAGATGGGCACCGGATGCCTGCCAGGGGGCCCACGAGGCAGGGGGCACGCCCAGGGGGTAGGCGGCGCCCCTCACCCTCGTGGCCAGGGTGTGGGCCCCCTTTGGTACTTCCTTCGCTCAGTATTTTTATTAATTCCAAAAATAACTTCCGTGGAGTTTCAGGACTTTTGGAGTTGTGCAGAATAGGTCTCTAATATTTGCTCCTTTTCCAGCCCAGAATTCCAGCTGCCGGCATTCTCCCTCTTCGTGTAAACCTTGTAAAATAAGAGAGAATAGGCATAATTATTGTGACATAG
This sequence comes from Triticum aestivum, assembly GCF_018294505.1. Lineage (NCBI taxonomy): Eukaryota > Viridiplantae > Streptophyta > Magnoliopsida > Poales > Poaceae > Triticum > Triticum aestivum. The sequence continues at coordinate 627,411,294 of NC_057799.1, forward strand.
TGTGTAATAACAGCCCCTAATGCAATAAATATCGATATAAAAGCATGCTGCAAAATGGACGTATCAACTCCCCCAAGCTTAGACCTCGCTTGTCCTCAAGCTGAAGCCGATAACGAAAAATATGTCCACATGTTTAGAGATAGAGGTGTCGATAAAATAAAATACGGACATGAGGGCATCATGATCATTCTTATAACAGCAACATATATATATATATATTGTCATATGGTTTCTCATGCTCAAGTAATAATCTATTCACAATGTCAAGTATGAATCAGAAACTTCGTTGAGAACCAACAAACTATAGTCTCAGTCATTGAAGCAATTGCAATTTATCATAACATCGGAAAGAGTCAATATAAGAGCTTTTCAGCAAGTCCACATACTCAACTATCATTTAGTCTTTCACAGTTGCTAACACTCACCCAATACTTATTGTTATGGAGTTTTAATCGGACACAGAGAAAGATAGGGGCTTATAGTGTTGCCTCCCAACCTTTTACCTCAAGGGTAATGTCAACAATAATAGTTCATGCTAACTTACATCCAATTGGATATATATCAAGATCTTTCCAACACACTGTGCTTGCCAAAGGATAAAATGTAAAAAGGAAAGGTGAAGATCACCATGACTCATGTATAAGGTATAAGGCAAAAGTAAAAGATAGGCCCTTCGCATAGGGAAGCAGAGGTTTTCATGTACTTTTATGGTTGGATGCACAAAATCTTAATGCAAAAGAACGTCACTTTATATTGCCACTTGTGATACGGACCTTTATTATGCAGTCCGTCGCTTTTATTGCTTCCATATCACAAGATCGTATAAAGCTTATTTTCTCCACACTAAAAAATCATACATATTTAAAGAGCAATTTTTATTGCATGCACAATGACAACTTACTTGAAGGATCTTACTCAATCCATAGGTAGGTATGGTGGACACTCATTGCGAAACTGGGTTTGAGGATAATTGGAAGCACAAGTAGTTTCTCTACTTGGTGCAAAGAATTTGGCTAACATGAGGGGGAAAGGCAAGCTCAACGTGTTGGATGATCCATGACAATATACTTTATTTCGGATATAAGAAAACATAACCCATTACGTTGTCTTCCTTGTCCAACATCAACTCTTTAGCATGTCATATTTTAATGAGTGCTCACAATCATAAAAGATGTCCAAGATAGTGTATTTATATGTGAAAACCTCTCTTTCTTTATTATTTCCTATTAATTGCAACGATGACCAAAACTATGTTTGTCAACTCTCAACAACTTTTATTCATCATACTCTTTATATGTGAAGTCATTACTCTCCATAAGATCAATATGATCTCTTTATTCTTTTTATTCTATCTTTTCCCTTTTTTATTTTATTCCCTCAAGATCATAGCAAGATGGCAAAGCCCTTGACTCAACACTAATCTTTATTATATATAGCTCACGGACTCGATTACATAGAAGGATCATAAAGCGAAGCTCAAAACTAAATCATACTAAAATTTTATTCTACTAGATCAAGATATTACTAAAAGGATGGAACTAAGAAAAACAGTAAAGATAGGAGTGTGATGGTGATACGATACCGGGGCACCTCCCCCAAGCTTGGCAGTTGCCAAGGGGAGTGCCCATACTCAATACTCAGTTCTCTTTTGCTAGTGAAGAAGATGATGGTGATGGTGGATAGCCGCACATCGAGCGTAGGAGCTCCTCCAGTTTGCGGATAATGCCCTTGAGTGCGGTGATATGCTCCTTCAACAAAATATTTTCACGAGTGAGATACTGGTTTTGTATGTGAGCTAACTCAATCATCTTGAAAGCTTCCATCTCAGTTGGGGTAAAAATATTGTGATGAGGTTGAAGGATGTCTTCTTCTGCTGCTTCCGGAGCTTGATCCTCCATGGCCTTCTTGATCCTATCATCCTTGTTGATCTCCTCGGGTTCTTCTCTCTTCAGCATTATCTTCATTAGCCAAGCATCGTTGCCTTCATTGTTGGAGGAGGGTGACGACATTATGCCTGGCCTTGACAACTCTGGCAGAAAACAGCTCGAAACAAAAACAGAGGATATTTGTGTGATACGGTGGTCAAAACCTTCGGGAGGTTATATAATGAATTTTTACTGACCAAAAGAAGTATCGTGCAAGAAAACGGAGTCCGAAGGGCACACGAGGTGCCCACGAGGCAGGGGGCGCACCCTCCACCCTCGTGGACGCCTCATGTCCTTCCCGGACTACTTCATATTTTCCTATTTTCTTAAATATTCCAAAATGGAGAAAAAATGTTATTAGAACTGTTTTGGAGTCGGTTTACTTACCATACCACATACCTATTCCTTTTCGGAGTCTGAAAAGTTCTGGAAAGTGTCCCTTATATATTCCTCCGGGGTTACGGTCTCAATAACATTAGTTTCAACATTTATTGGATTACCTGAGATATAATGTTTGATTCTTTGACCGTTCACCACCTTCGGATTTGTGCCTTCGAAGTTGTTGATTTTTATGGCACCGGAACGATAGACCTCCTCGATAACGTAAGGACCTTCCCATTTAGAGAGAAGTTTTCCTGCAAAAAATCTTAAACGAGAGTTGAATAGCAACACATAATCACCTACATTAAACTGACGCATTTGTATCCTTTTGTCTTGCCATCTTTTAACTTTTTCTTTAAACAGTTTGGCATTCTCATAGGCCTGGGTTCTCCATTCATCAAGTGAGCTTATGTCAAACAACCTCTTCTCACCGACAAGTTTGAAATCATAATTGAGCTCTTTAATGGCCCAATATGCTTTATGTTCTAGTTCGAGGGGTAAGTGACATGCTTTTCCATAAACCATTTTATACGGAGACATACCCATAGGATTTTTATATGCAGTTCTATAAGCCCATAATGCATCATCAGGTTTCTTGGACCAATTCTTTCTAGATATATTAACAGTCTTTTGAAAAATTAATTTAAGCTCTCTGTTACTCAGTTCTACTTGACCACTTGACTATGGATGATATGGAGATGCAATTCTATGATTAACATCATACTTAGCAAGCATTTTACGAAAGGCACCATGAATAAAATGTGAACCACCATCAGTCATTAAATATCTAGGGACTCCAAACCTCGGAAAAATAACTTATTTAAGCATCCTAATAGAAGTGTTATGATCAGCACTACTAGTTGGAATAGCTTCTACCCACTTAGTAACATAATCAACAACAACTATAATATGTGTATACCCATTAGAGGAAGGAAACGGTCCCATATAGTCAAAGCCCCAAACATCAAATGGTTCAATAACAAGTGAATAATTCATAGGCATTTCTTGACGTCTACTAATATTACCAATTCTTTGACATTCATCGCAAGACAAGACAAACTTACGGGCATCCTTGAAGAGAGTAGGCCAATAAAAACCGGATTGCAATACCTTATGTGCAGTTCTACCTCCAGCGTGGTGTCCTCCATAAGCTTCGGAGTGACACTTGCACAGGATTTGTTCCTGTTCATGCTCAGGTACACAACGTCTAATAACACCATCTACTCCTTCTTTATAGAGGTGTGGGTCATCCCAAAAGTAATGTCTTAAATCATAGAAAAACTGTTTCTTTTGCTGATATGTGAAACTAGGTGGTACAAATTTAGCAACAATGTAATTAGCATAATCAGCATACCATGGAGCAGTACGAGAAGCATTTATGACAGCTAATTGTTAATCAGGAAAGCTATCATCAATAGGTAGTGGGTCATCAAGAACATTCTCTAACTTAGACAAGTTGTCTGCAACGGGGTTCTCAGCTCCCTTTCTATCAATAATATGCAAATCAAATTCTTGTAGCAAGAGAACCTGTTGGGGATATAGTTATCAGTATGACCCGCCCAGGAGGGGCCGGGTTATACTTATGACAACTCATGAAGCCCACGACGACTCCCGGAGATGGCGGGTTAGCTAAGGGCCCAAGGCCCAAAGGGTGATTTAAGGCCCGTAGAGATAAACCGCCATATGTGTGTAACTTGTGTTATAAGGCAAGAATAACTAGTCACCGAGCCGGACACTGTTTATAAGCCGGCCGGGACTCTGTAAGCCGCAGGGCGTCAACCAGTGTATATAAGGGGACGACCCAGTGGCGGCTTAGGGCAAGTAACATCAAATCAAGAGCTAGGTCAAGCGGATCCGCTCCCTGGTTATCGAGACATAAGCAATCCCACTCGAAACTGGATCGTAGGCTTTTACCTTCACCGTAAGGGGCCGAACCAGTATAAACCTCGTGTCCTTTGTCCAGATTAACCCCTTCTTGCTTCCTAGTTGCGATGGCTCCACGACTCAGTCCTTTCTCTAGGACATCTGCCGTGACAATTCCACGACAGTTGGCACCCACCGTGGGGCCAGCGCACGATGGATTTGAGTTCTTGAAGGGCAACTTCGAAGGGCTCTAGGGATACGCTGTGGGCCGGATGACCAAGAGTCGTCGCGGCAAGCTCTACATCGACGACGCAGGCTGGGGCCCCGACGCCGGCTCAATTGAGTACGGGTACCGGGTCCCCTTCGGCGGAGTTCACGTCTTCATTGGCCAGATCGGCGAGCCGGGCCCTGAGCCAGACATCTGCACCGACATCATCGAGACGGCTCAGCGTGCGAGACCCGCCCAGGCTCCACCCGCCATGAAGCGTGCCTTCGTGGGATGCATCCATGGAGGAGAACTTTCTGAAGGATCCGTGTCTGGCGGTGAGACGGCCATCTATTCTGACGGTGAGTCGTCTATGGGTGAGACAGATTCGTTGTATCAACTACAAGACGGCGGGCTTGGGGACTGTTCCGATGGCAGCAGTATTCCGGACCCCTTTGAGCCGCCAAGCAGAGTAGGGATCTTCATGGCTGGCACTCAACCCGGTCAAAACTCTACAGTGGCGATAGCAATAACCTCCGGGTCAGCGGCAGCCGGGGCAGGAGGCCCTATGCGCCCGCCAGCTCAGGTACTGATAGATCTCACGGATAGGCTGACAACCCTGTTAACTGTTGCGGTTAATCCGGCGGATCAGGTTGAGCATGATACAGAGGTGTCACGGTTGCGTGAGGAGATAGCACAAGCCAAGGAAAACCTAGCAGCTGAGGACACCAGACTGGCCACAGAACAGGCGGCTTTGGATGCTCGAGCTCAGTAGCTTCAATCAGAAGCGTTCCAGCTTACGATGGATTTAAATGCATCAAACAAGGTCATGAGGAGAAGGCACCAGAAGTCCCAATCCCGTCTGCCTTCAATTTATGATCCTAGAAACGTCTTCCGCACACCTGGTGCAGGCCCCAGTAACCCGCCGGAGGTAAACCCGGCTGCGACGCCCGGAGCTGGGACGCCGGTTCAACCATGGGTGATGGAACCTCCTCGAGTGAACACAGCTCCGCCTCAATATGTACCAACACCGCCGGGTCATTATTCTAACCCGTTGGAGAACATGATCGCTGCGGCGGCACGATTGGCACCTCTCCCGGCGGAGGGCGACTCTCCGACGGCGATCAAAACACGAAGGGTCAGAGAACTTCTTCAGACGGCTCTGGCACAGGAGGAGGCATATTCTTACAATCGAGACATGATTCATTCGACCCCTCGCCCAAGCCGGAGCCCGAGTTATAGCAGGCATATGGACTCGGCGGCGGTTTCAAGCAACGTCCGGCGCCGTGACCAACCATGCGGGCGTGACCCGGCACGTGATGGAGCCCCTAACTTGGTTGATCAGGACATGATACGCCAAGAGGCAGAGCGGGCGATTCAGCAGGTGGCTGAGCGGGCGGCTTATCAATCTTTTCTGGTCCATCCGACGACTTCTATTGAAGCAAGTGCAACCACGAGAACCGGAGGTGTCCCTTGCTTAGTGCCAGCACTGTGTAATGAGCGTTTGCCCAAGGATTTTAAGGGGCCTCGAAAGGTGCCTAACTACATGGCTGATTTACAGCCCGGGGCGTGGTTGAAAGTTATGAGATGGCCATGGAGTTGTTGGAGGTCAGCGACGCGGCAATGGCCAAGTACATCACTATGATGCTGGATGGAACGGCCCGCACTTGGTTAAAGGTACTGCCACCTAATTCCATTGGTTCCTGGGCCGAGTTAAAGGCCCGGTTTATTCAGAACTTCAAGGACACATGCAAGAAGCCCATGTCGATTGTGGACTTGACTAATTGCAAGCAAGAGAAAGGTGAGTCCGCGACCCATTGGGTGCGCCGGGTGAAGGAAATAATACATTCATCTGATAAGATGGATGCCCGCTCTGCAGTCTTAATGTTGGAGAAAAATTGCCGTTTTGAACCTCTAAAGCAGAAGCTGGGGCAGCTCAAATGCGATTGCAATGACATGGGCTAGCTGATGGCGGCCCTAGTCAAATACGCCGACTCTGATAGTACCAAGGATCCCGCGTCTGACGAAGAGAAGACAGGGAAGGGAAAGAAGAACGGCAACGCTAAGGGTTTTCAGCATAACCCGGTGAATCAAGGAGGTAATAATAAACGTAAGGCTGACGGTAGCTCGGAGTTTGTGGCTAATGCACAGGGTAATAATCAACGACATAAGGGGAGGCCACCTCCTCGGTCTAGCGGGTCAGGTCCCACCCTTCAGCAGTTGCTAAATGAGCCCTGTCCAAGACACGACACCCGGGGGAAGCCAGCCACTCACCTGCGGAAAGACTGTACAATCATGAAGGCTTTCAAGAATTCTAACATGTTTGACGGCCATCACGGACCTGGAGGCGGTTCAGGTGGCGGTGGTTTTCATGGCCCGGGGGGCGGTTCAAATTCCAACTTTCAGGGCCCTCAGGGTAACCAAGGTGGTTATCATCAGCAATCTGGCCAAGGAGGTCAGCAGCAGCAGCAATCCGGGTATCAGAGTAACCCAAAGCAGCTGAATAGCGGACAATATCATGTGTTCACCACCAGTTTGTGCAAAAGGGACCAGAAACTTCATAAGAGGGCCGTGAACGCTATTGAGCCGGTGGTCCCTCGTTATCTGAGATGGTCTGAGCAGCCCATTATATGGAGTAGGGAGGATCACCGTCCCCGGGTTGACAATCCGGGTCACTTGGCCTTAGTGGTGGCACCTCAAGTTGGTGGATACAAATTCACAAAAGTTCTCATGGATGGAGGCAGCAGCATCAACATCCTCTATTATGAGTCTTTCGTTGCATGGGATTGACTGATAAAAATCTCAAGACGTCCAACACTGTTTTTCATGGAGTAGTGCCCGGTAAGTCGGCGTACCTAGTGGGTAAGATCGAACTGGAAGTAGCCTTTGGGGATGAGCATGATTCCGGGGCTGAGAAATTAACCTTTGAGGTGGTCAAAATCCGGAGCCCATATCACGCACTGTTTGGGCGGCCAGCTTATGCAAAGTTCATGGCACGGCCGTGCTACGTTTACCTGCAGCTCAAGATGCCGGGTCACAAGGGCACCATCACAGTGCATGGGAGTCGGAAGATAGCTTTGGAATGCGAGGAAGGTGACGCTGCTTACGCTGAATTTGTTTGTGCACCAGAGGAGTTGAAGTTCTATAAGGACAATGTTGACCCGGCGGACATGACGTCTTTGAAAAAGCCAACCACGGAACACAAGTCGGTAATGAAATTTAAGTCGGCCGATGACACCAAGCTTGTTGATTTTGTTCCAGGCGACTCATCTAAGCAGTTCAGTATCAGTACCAGTTTGGATCCCAAGTAGGAAAGCGCGCTCATCGAGTTCATCCGTGAGAACCGGGACATCTTTGCATGGAAACCTTCTGACATGTCGGGTGTACCGAGAGAACTCGCTGAGCACACTCTTAATATTGATCCAAAATTTAAGCCGGTCAGGCAGTTTCTTCGGCGGTTTAATGTGGAGAGGCGTAAAGCTATTGGTGAGGAGGTGGCCCGGCTCTTGGCGGCCGGGTTTATTGTTGAAGTTTTTCACCCAGAGTGGTTGGCTAACCCGGTGCTTGTACTCAAGAAGAACGGCACCTGGCATATGTGTGTGGATTACACGGACTTAAACAAGGCTTGTCTGGCTGATCCTTTTGCTCTTCCTCGCATTGATCAAATCATTGATGCTACGACGGGTTGTGAGCGTTTGAGCTTTCTGGATGCTTATTCTGGATATCATCAGATCAAAATGGCAGTTAAGGACCAGGAGAAGACGGCTTTCATCACTCCGTTTGGAGCCTTCTATTATGTGTCTATGCCTTTTGGGCTTAAAAGTGCCCAGGCGACTTATCAGCGATGTGTGCAGAACTGTCTCCACAGTCAGATTGGGCGCAATGTTCATGCTTATGTAGATGACATTGTCATGAAGTCCAGAGAGAAGGAGACCTTGATAGACGATCTGAAGGAAACCTTTGATAATCTCCGGGTCTACAAGATGAAGCTTAACCCGGCCAGGTGCATTTTTGGAGTGCCAGCTGGCAAGCTTTTGGGTTTTCTGGTCTCTAACAGAGGCATTGAGGCTAACAAGGAGAAGATCAAGGCAATCACCTCTTTGGCTAAACCGGCATGTATCAATGATGTTCAGCGTCTAGCGGGTCGTATTGCTGCCTTAAGCTGGTTCATAAGCCGGTTAGGTGAGAAGGCCATACCGTTGTATCAGATGATGAAGAAGACGGACGACTTTGTTTGGAGTGAGGCTGCTAATGTTGCCTTTGAAGATTTGAAGAGACAGTTATCTGAGCCGCCGGTCCTTGCTCCTCCTATTGATAAGGAGCCTTTATTGTTGTATGTGGCTGCTAACACATGGGCCGTCAACGTGGCCATTGTGGTGGAGCGCAAGGAGGCTGGCAAGGAACATCCGGTTCAACGGCCGGTTTACTACATCAGTGAGGTGCTTATTGAGTCCAAGCAAAGATATCCACATTGGCAGAAACTTGTTTATGGGGTGTTCATGGCAAGCCGGAAGCTTAAGCAATACTTCCAAGGTCACCCCATTATTGTGGTCAGTTCTGCTCCTTTGGGAGATATCATTCAAAATAGAGAAACCACAGGACGAGTCGCCAAGTGGGCCATTGAACTTGGGCCTCATGGTTTAAAGTATGTGCCACGCACTGCTATTAAGTCTCAAGCACTGGTGGACTTCATCAACGATTGGAGGGAGCTGCAGATGCCTGAAGAAAAGCCAGACAACACATATTGGACTATTCCCTGTACTAACAATGCAGCTGAGTATGAGGCCTTGCTCCATGGTCTTCGGATGGCTAAGGAGATGAACTTAAGCCGGGTAAGGTGCTTTGGCGATTCAGATTTGGTGGCTCAACAAGTATCAGGCAAGTGGGATTCTAAGGATCCTCTTATGGTGGATTATCGCTGTGAAGTTGACACCATTGCTGGACACTTGAAAGGTTACCAGGTGGAGCACATTGATCGCAGAAAGAACGAGGCGGCCGATGCTTTAAGCCGGTTGGGGTCTTAGCGTAAGCCGGTGCCACCTAACACTTTTTTGGATGTTCTGCATACCCCTTATGTCAAATTGCCTACAGAGGAAGACTTGGCTGTTCCTGACCCGGAAGCACAATTGGTGGCGGCTCTTCACATCATCCCAGATTGGACAGTGCCATATTTGGCTTACATGACCCGGGGCGAGTTGCCTGAGGACGAAACCTTGGCTAGGCAGATAACCCGGCGGTCTAAGTCAATGACGATTGCCAATGGGGAGTTACATCATCGCAGTGTCACTGGGGCGTTTCAACGTTGTGTCTCTCCTGAGGAGGGTCAAGAAATTCTTCATGAGATTCATGAAGGAGATTGTGGCCATCATGCCGGTTCAAAATCCCTTGTGGCCAAGGCTTTTCATCATGGATTTTATTGGCTGACGGCTCATGCTGACGCGGAAGATCTGGTCAGTAAGTGTGACGGTTGTCTGAAATTCTCACGACGGGCTCATGTACCGGCTCAAGAATTGAGGACGATTCCAATTACTTGGCCGTTTGCAGTTTGGGGACTCGACATGGTTGGGCCTTTCAAAAGGTCCAAAGATAAAAGGACCCACCTCTTGATGGCGGTTGACAAATTCACAAAGTGGGTTGAGGCAGAGCTAGTCAGTAAGTGTGATGCAGCCACGGCGGTTCAATTCATGAAAAAGGTGATCTTTCGCTTTGGTTTTCCACACAGTATTATAACTGACAATGGTACTAATTTGTTCAAGGGTGCCATGGAGGAGTTCTGTCAACGTGAGCATATCCGGCTTGATGTTTCATCAGTAGCTCACCCCCAATCCAATGGGCAGGCCGAAAGAGCCAATCAGGAAATCTTGAAAGGCATCAGGCCCCGGCTTATGGTTCCTTTGCAGCGGACGCCGGGTTGTTGGGTAGAAGAGTTACCTTCTGTGATATGGAGCATCAATACTACCCCTAACAGGTCTACGGGTTACACGCCTTTCTTCATGGTTTATGGTGCAGAGGCGGTTCTACCTAGTGACATCCGTCATGACTCGCCCCGCGTGGCGGCTTACATTGAAGCTAATAATGAACAAGCCCGTCAGGATGCACTTGACCTGTTAGATGAGAAGCGCGACTTAGCAGCAGCCCGCTCGGCGATTTACCAACAAGTTCTTCTCCGTTATCACAGCCGCCGGGTTAAGTCTAGAACCTTTCAAGAAGGTGACTTGGTGCTCCGGCTCATCCAGGATCAGTCTGATGCGCACAAGCTATCCCCACCTTGGGAAGGACCCTTTGTGGTTAGCAAGAACTTGAACAACGGGTCATACTGCCTTATCGATGTTCGAGAGCACAAAGACTCACGTAAGTCGGAGGAGGAGACCCGCCGGCCGTGGAATATTGCTCATCTTTGGCCTTACTATACTTGAGCCACCGGCTCTCATGATGTACATATTTTGACAATGTATATATTATGATAAGTAATAAAGCAGGACCTCCGTCCTTTTCATCCTCAAAGTGGTTATATATGTCTTTATTATTATGGCTTTAAAATGACCAACAGGGGACTGATCATATTTGAATCTGGCTTTTCTTTTGATCTGGCTCATGATCGTATTCGAATCTAGCCGTTAAAACATCATGATCACTAGGGGGCTTCCTGTTCAAACATAGGTCGTATTCGAACCAAAGAGAACATAGTTGTCGGTACCCTTTTGATCGACACACTGCCAAACTCACTAGGGGGCTTCTTGATCGTATCCGAATCACAGCTCAACCACTTTGGGTCCGACGTTGGTCGTATTCGAATCAGCGTCGTTAAAAAACTCTCAAGGTCATTAGGGGGCTTCTTGTTCAAACATAGGTCATATTCGAACCAAAGAGAACATAGCTGTCGGTACCCTTTTGGTCGGTGCAACGCCAAAGCCACTGGGGGCTACATGATCATATTCGAATCCTAGCCTAACCCCTTTGGAACGGTTTATTGATCGTATTCGAAACAGAATCCTAGAAATTCTTCTTGCTTGCCTTAAGATTTTTTTTGAACACACTCTTTGATTTTCTCTTGAGATTATTTTCTTGATTCAGACCTAAGTATAAGTGTGGTGTAAATCTAACTCAGCTTGGGTTTTGGGACGATAAGTCGCCAGCAGACAACAAGCATCATGTATTTAGAAGTGAGCAGCTTCTAAAGATTGGGTTACCACCCTTCCTGTTCGGGTCACATAAACCGGCAGCACAAGTCAAAGGATCACAGGTATGATATTATAGTTGTATTTTAAAAGCTGTAATTCATCACAGGCTTATCTACGACTATTTTTCATATTCCGGATTTTATGTAAGATATATGACCCGCCTTGCGACAAACTGCCAAGGGTCTCGTGATTTATTTCTATATGCAGGGTAGTTCAAAAAATTTCTTAAGCATAAGGAAAACATATGATAAGTATAATACGGGTGAATATAACATGGCGGCTTAAACAGTGTTGAGCACCAAACACGTGCACGATGGCACGACAAAATCAAGTTTCTTTCTACCCTATTACATGACTCCCCGAGTCCAAATGATTAACATTGTTTTTCAGCAAAACATAAATATGAGCCGCCCGACGGATCAATTGTGTTGTTGGCCTGAAGCTTCCGGATCATCCCTTTCCGCTCCTCCATCTTGTTCCCTGTCCTGGAAGGTTGATGATGACCAGTCAATGCCACTCAAAGCTTCAAATTCAGCTTCATCGTCAATTAATCCGGCCGGATCAACTTCAGGGGCGAAGGTATGCTTATGAATTGGAGGGATCAGACTGATCACTTCATAATGCGGAGTTGGAATCCTCCGATTTTCGGCGTCATAACCCGGCTCATACTTAGTAAGATCCGTGTCATCAGCAATCAGGGTGGCCACAGGGCGTATTTCTTTAACATAAGTGGTGAAGTCCTCCTGTCCAAAAGGTGTGCCGTCCTCCTTTAGGCTTGGATACCCATTGGCGATGTCGGCCGGGTCTTGCTCCGGTAGCCACGCCTTGGCCCGACTTAATGCAGCTACGGCTCCGGCTCTCGCAGAAGATCGCCTTAATTCATTAAACCGCTGAGGTAGCATAGCAAGCCGCTTTAATACATCCGACAGGAGGGTGGGAACTTCATTCGACAGGGCCACTGCGGTTAAGGCATGCTGAGACCCGGTGTAGAGTTGCTCCACTAGCGTATAAACTGCCTTCAGCTTTATCAGCATGCTTTGGTTAAGATTGGAACTCATGGGGCCTGCATTACAATGTCAGGTGAGTTGATGACAATATTATGTTTATCTGAAAGATTCAAATATTTAACACTTGTAAGGTGACTTACCAAAGACTGCTGAGACCATCTGAGATATATGGCATTTTAAGCCGGATAATTCGGCGGTTGCTTCTGCAAGAGCCACCTCTGCCTTCTCACCCCGGTTGATCAAGGTGATCTTTTCATCAGCCGAGGCTTTCTTCTCCATTTCAAAGCTTTTTTTTGGTTTTCTTGTTCAGATACGCTGAACTCGAATTTAGAGTTGGCTTTTTGGGTCTCAATCTCGTGTGCTTCTAGGCGATTCTTCAAGTCAGATATTTTCGATTCAAATTGACTATTGGTGGCCTGTACAAATAACGGGTCAGAATCAGGATTATCATGATGCATTATTAAGTCCCAAGCATTTTGCAAGATACTTGACACTTGGGGGCTAATGTATACTGAAGAATTTTTTCTTGCAGTGGCGGTTCATGACAATAAGTCCCAAGCACTTTGCAAGCAAAGATACTTTGCACTTGGGGGCTAATGCATATTCTATTACAAGTAATTTTTCGATTCAAACATGATAAGGACCGGTTCAAACATGCTGCTTAAGTCGGCCCTTGGGGGCTACAGGATAAGCCGGATTTCTTACATATATTACTAAGCTATTTTTTAAGTCTACATCATATTTCATCATAAGCAATAGACTTGGGGGCTGGTATAGTAAGGATAATTAAGTACAGAGAAAGGATTGTACCTCAAACTTATGGTGCATCTGTTTCACCATGTCAATTTCTATGTCACGGCTGCTGTGCACTTGGCTCATATAGCCAGAAAAGATTTCTCTGATACTCATGTGAGTATAATCAGCAACATCAAGTCTAGTTCTGCGGCGTTCCAGAAGTTCCTCCTTGGCAGAACACTTGGCTAGCACGGTTGGCCTCCCTGGCTTAACAAAGCCGGTCTTGGTGATTTCGACATCAAGATCTTGAGGATCATCCGTCTTGGCCGGGTTAGGGAATTCCGGGTTTTCAGAACCAGCGATGGCCTGTTCGACAAGCGGGTCGGCAGTGGGCATTGGTATATCATGGGCTGGCTCAGGCGGCGGCTCATGAGTGGAGGCTTCAGGTGCGGCCGTTCCAAGTTCCGGCTCATTTAAGATCGGCTCTTCGCCCGGCTTGTTCTTCTTCGCCCTTTTGCTGGGCTTTGCTTGTCCGCTGCATAAGACTAAAAGGTCAGTACAAATACAAGAAATTGAAATGAACAAATGTTTAGCAGGTTATCATTACCCTGGAGCGGTTTTAAAAGCCGGCAAATTGGACTGCATTGACTCGTCGGAGGAAGGTGAAGTTTCTTGATAATTTGAGTCAGAAGAATTGAGTGGTTGACGAGTGAGACCCGCCAAAGGATAAGAGGGATATAAATCGAAGGTGACCTCGTTCCGACGCTTTTTTGGTGCATTGGGTAAGCCGGAGGAGAGTTCTGCATCTTTGCTGGTCCGGGTCTGCCTCCGGCTCTCATGCATCTGTTGCTTCAAAAGAAATTGAGGATCTTGGTAAGCTAAAGGATGTGAAAATCTTACTTTCCGGGTTACTCTTCAGACTTCCTGTCTTGGCAAAGGCTCGGAGTCGGAGGAAATAATAGTTACCTCTTCAACCACTGCATGACTCGCTCCTGTATCCTCCTGATGATAATCAGTGTCAATAAGATGGTTAAAAAAGGAGCCTAGAGAATCAAGAGCTACCTCTGACTCAGAGGTGTCTTCTAGTCGAAGCATGTCTGAGGCGCTGGGTTTATTTCCTTTCTTCTTGGTGGCGGCTTTCTTAGCTTTTCTGGCCTTCTTTGCAGCTTCATGATCATATTTGGACTTCCCAAATTCGTCAGTGGCCTGTGAATTTCAACAAGAGTTTTGAGCAAAGATGAAACCTCAAAGTTGAGAGTAAAAATGCTTAAATTACTAGCTTACCGCTGGAGCCGGGTTAGCTTTGCAGAAAGGACTCAAACCTACTTTGCCACAGTCTGCCAAGCTCTCATTCAGGAGTGACTTTGTCATATCATCAATGACGTCGTCAGGTAAATCGTCAGGGCTATGCCGCAGAGGATCATTCTTCTGGCCCGTGTAGTCACACATCAAACCAGGGCGGCGGCTCAATGGAATAACCCGCCAGGCAAGCCAAACCCGGACCAAATCGATGCCATTTAAGCCATTCCCCAAAAGAGCCTTCACTTTACTCATGGTGGGGGCAAGTTTCTGGCGTTCAGCAAGAAACAGCTTATCTGGTAGAGGATGAGTGGACTCAAGGCGTAGGGTGCGAAAGCCGGGCAGAGGGTTCTCACCAGCCAGAGAAGTATCTTGACAATAGAACCATGTCTGGTTCCAGTCTTTGGGGTGACTCGGTGGATCGACATACGGAAAAATGCAGTCCCTCCGTCGCTGGATTGAGATCCCACCAAGTTCCAAGCTAGGCCCGTTGGCACGCTCATTCTGGCGGTTCAAATAAAATAATTCTCTGAAGAGCAGCAAGTTGGGTTCTTCTCCAAGGTACACCTCACAGAACACTTGGAAATTGCAAATATTAGATACAGAGTTGGGCCCGATATCTTGAGGTCGGAGGTCAAAAAAGTGCAGAACGTCTCTGAAAAACTTTGAGCCGGGTGGAGAAAAGCGCCGATTCATGTGATCAGTAAAGACGATGACTTCCCCTTCTTTGGGTTGAGGCTTTTCCTCTGTTGGATCAGGAGCACGGTAGGACATGGCTTCCTTCTTTGGCAGATAGCCAGTCTTCACAAAATCATTAAGTGTGCTATCTGTGATGATGGATTTGGCCCAGTTGCATGTAACGCGTGCTTTGGGTGCCTTGGGCAGCATTGTGCAGATAGAAGCCTAAGACAGAGTAAAATTCCTGGTTCAAATTTAAGCCGGAGAGAAATATTTCAATGCATATTCTAATGGCGGCTTATAAAGGGGCCTAATGGCATATGGCTAATTATGTCAGATTATTTAAGCCGCCATGAGCAGTTAAATTATTTGAGCCGCCATGTGTGGCTGAGGTTATCTATTGAGCATTGCAATTTAAAGCCGGTGGTGTGAGCCGCCATGGCTAGGTGGATCTATCAAGGTACAGGCATTGACTAAGTGTTATCAAAACAGGTTTCACAGATTGCAATCATTATTTTGGATCAACGGATGTTCAGAAAAGGAAAAATATTCTAGACCTAAAAAAACCAGTACAGGGGAGTTCATCAGTTCTAAAGAGGCCTTTGTACAAGAAAAGGGGATCTACTAGCATCTGAAATGGATGCGAAGCAGCTACTGCATGAGTTTTATACTTCTTTTAGATCAAAAGAGGGTGCGGTGGAGAAACCACGAAGAATCCGTGATGAACAGCGAAGAACACAGAAGAACTCGCAAACCCTAATGTGGATCTAAGGTGTGGAAAAGCAGAGACTTATGGACACAGATCTACTACGGAGGGTCACCACTGTTCTCTGGACAAGCTCAGGTTGATGCAGCGGCCGGGGCGAGGAAGACGAAGCGCGCTGCGGCGGCGGTGGAGCTCGAGCAGCAGTAGGGTCGCGAGAGGAAGAAGACGATGGAAAGGGGGAGAATGAAGAAAGACCAGTCGTGCCTATTTATAAAGGAAAAGACTGATGAGTGGGCGCGAAAAACGAGGAGATCGAAAAATATGGGTATCCAGCTCATTAGGACGCCTCAATTCTCGAGATGGTTATTAGAGATAAGGATCCGTTGAGATATATTGGATAAAATATGAATTAATGACAGATGACGTCGTGGCGGGTCATTGCAAATCCAAAAGATGACGTCATGGCGGGTTACAAATTTTCGTTCGATAGAGAGCAGAAGATTTTTTCTAAGGTGTTGAAGATTGACATGAACCAGTTCAAATCAATCTGGGGCCTAATGTTGGGGATAAAGTTATCAGTATGACCCGCCCAGGAGGGGCCGGGTTATACTTATGACAACTCATGAAGCCCACGACGACTCCCGGAGATGGCGAGTTAGCTAAGGGCCCAAGGCCCAAAGGGTGATTTAAGGCCCGTAGAGATAAAACGCCATATGTGTGTAACTTGTGTTATAAGGCAAGAATAACTAGTCACCGGGCCAGACACTGTTTATAAGCCGGCCGGGACTCTGTAAGCCGCAGGGCGTCAACCTGTGTATATAAGGGGACGACCCAACGGCGGCTTAGGGCAAGTAACATCAAATCGAAAGCTAGGTCAAGCGGATTCACTCCCTGGTTATCGAGACATAAGCAATCCCACTCGAAACTGGATCGTAGGCTTTTACCTTTACCGTAAGGGGTTGAACCGGTATAAACCTCGTGTCCTTTGTCCCGATTGACCCCTTCTTGCTTCCTAGTTGCGATGGCTCCACAACTAAGTCCTTTCGCTAGGACATCTGCCGTGACAATTCCACGACAGAACCCATCTAATAAGTCTAGGTTTAGCATCTTTCTTTTCCATAAGATATTTAATAGCAGCATGATCAGTGTGAACAGTTACTTTAGAATCAACAACATAAGGTCTGAACTTATCACAAGCAAATACAACTGCTAAAAATTCTTTTTGAGTAGTAGCATAATTTCTTTGGGCATTGTCTAGAGTTTCACTAGCATATTGGATAACATTTAATTTCTTATCAACTCTTTGTCCTAGTACAGCACCTACAGCATAATCGCTAGCATCGCACATAATTTCAAAGTGTAAATTCCAATCAGGTGGCTGAATAATAGGTGCAGAAATCAAAGCTTTCTTAAGTATTTCAAATGCTTCTACACAATCATCATCAAAGACAAAAGGAATATCTTTTTGTAAGGGATTAGTCAAAGGCCTAGAAATCTTAGAGAAGTCCTTAATGAACCTCCTATAAAAACCGGCATGACCAAGGAAACTTCTTATACCTTTAATGTCCTTAGGACACGACATCTTTTCAATAGCATCAAGTTTAGCTTTATCACCTTCAATACCTCTTTCAGAAATTTTATGCCCCAAGACAATACCTTCATTAACCATAAAGTGGCACTTCTCCCAATTCAAAACAAGATTAGTTTCTTCACATCTCTGCAAAACTCGATCAAGGTTGCTTAAGCAATCATCAAAAGAAGATCCATAAACGGAGAAATCATCCATGAAAACCTCAACAATCTTTTCACAAAAGTTAGGGAATATAGCCATCATGCATCTTTGAAAGGTAGCAGGTGCATTAGATAAACCAAAAGGCATACGTCTATAAGCAAAAGTACCAAAAGGGCAAGTAAAAGTGGTCTTTTCTTGATCCTCTTTTGACACATGTATTTGGGAAAAACCCGAGTAACCATCTAGAAAGCAAAAATGTGTATGTTTGGATAATATTTCTAGCATTTGATCAATAAAAGGTAAAGGGTAATGATCCTTTTTAGTAGCTTTATTTAATTTGTGGAAATCAATTACCATTCTATAACCTGTAACAAGTCTTTGTGGGATCAATTCATCTTTATCATTAGGAACAACAGTAATACCTCCCTTCTTAGGGACACAGTGGACAGGACTTACCCACTGACTATCAGCAACAGGATAAATTATACCTGCCTCCAGAAGCTTTAGTATTTCTTTTCTTACCACTTCTTTCATCTTAAGATTTAACCGTCGTTGGTGATCAACAACCGGTTTGGCGTCTTTCTCCAATTTTATTTTGTGTTGGCATAAGGTGGGACTAATGCCCTAAGATCATCCAGAGTATATCCAATAGTAGCATGGTGCTTCTTTAGAGTTTACAATAATTTTTCTTCTTCTTGCTCTGAAAGGTTAGCACTAATAATAACAAGATATATCTTTTTCTCATCAAGATAAGCATATTTAAGAGTATCAGGTAATGGTTTAAGCTCAAACACGGGATCACCCTTGGGTGGAGGAGGATCCCCTAGGATTTCAACAGGCAAGTTGTGTTTCAAAATAGGTCCCTGTTTAAAGAATACTTCTATTTCCCTTCTTTCATTCATAAACATATCCTTTTCATGGTCGAGCAAATATTGTTCTAATGGATCATTAGGAGGCATGGCAATAGAAGCAAGACCAATTAGTCCATAGAGAATGTCATCAATTGCCAAAACCACACATGGGGGCACCGCATGTCCTTTCAATCTCCCCCATTTTGGTAATTGATGAAAATCACTTTCAAGAGAGTTTATATAAGGAATTATGCATCACCATGCAATGCAACAACCAATGATGCATGAGTATGAGATGTTAATGCTTAGGAACAAAACCAAAGCAAGGAGAAAACTCTGAAGGCTTTTCCACAAAACTCACTGAAACTTCTCCCCCATTGGCATTGATTGCCAAAATGGGCGAAAAGCTTAGAAGACCAATATAAAAAGTGTTCCTCCAAAAACTGTGTATTTCTCAACAAGAGAGTGGAATGCCATACACATATCCAAGGGTAATACTTGGAGGAAGACCAACTATATTGAGGCACAAAGATTGCTACAGGAAGATATGCCACAAGACATAACAGAAAGAGACACAAGCAATCAAGCAATCAAAAGATACCAATTGAAGCAAGCAATCAATGGATATCAATTGAACCAACTAGACCAAAGATCCTATGAGCTACATGAATAAAGGATATTATGATATGAGCAGAGTAGTGTTCTAAAGAAACTAGAGAAGCTCCCCATGATTTGTGCACAAAATAAGAATTTTTGTATTTGGATACAAAGTGCACAAAATAGGATCATAGCTCCCCCAAAATCAATAGAAACTTACAACAAGTGCAAGTGAGCATATTGGAAACTAAGCCTAGCACTTGCAACAAACACATGGTTGAGCAACATATAAAAGAGGCAACTTAAGAATAGGCTCAACCAAAACCGATGTGTGTGAGTCAAGGCAATGCACTTTAGAAGACTAATGTTAGGATGAGCATTAAGCATCAATATAGTCTTGAACGAATGAGATACACTGCGCAAGGCATGTCATTCCCACACACACTGGCAAACGGGTTCACAAGCTCACTAATAAGCAAATAAAGAACCTATGCTTGTGACAACCCATGGTGAATATATAAAAGGAAGCTCCGTTAAGAGGAGGGATACCAATTAAATTGGCAAAAGCCTCATCATAACAAGCAAGAGAAAAATAATCTTCACCACAAAAGAGTGAAACAAGAGCAAAGATATAAGATCCCCACTCAAGACAAATCCTTTCATAGAGCCATCTAAGAAATACAAAGGAAAGAAAATTGGACATGAAAGAATAAGGATATCCACTAAAGATGTAACTTCTCTCAAGTGTATAAGATTCTAGGTAGATGAAAATCATGATGATATCAATCCACAAAGAAGGATGCACACAAGAAATGGTTACTGAAGGAAAGAATAGGAAACCCAAACGGAAGTCATACAATATACTGATAAGATCTTTGCTTGAAAAGCAGATAGCGCATGGCTTAATATTATCTTAAAGTATATAAATGAGCTTCAACCAAACGAACAGCAAAAACATCACAACTATCAAAAAGAGATCATTGTTGAGATGCTTTGAGAAGGTAAACAAGTATCACAAGAACTAATCAAGAAATTCATGCCATGATGGAACCTACACAAGGTTGTATGTAAGAAATGTATGCATGAGTAGATACTTTTTACCGAGATAGCATTGGGAGGATTTAGTAGATACCAATTGAATGTAAACGATAGTAGTTCATTGAGCGTCCTAGCTTGACTCCAATAAGCACATGGTGACACCACCTTCCTTTTGAATGAGCCGAGCATCCAATGCATCTCCAATTGTTCCTAGAACAACAACACAAACAAAATGGTACCCAAACTCATTGGGACCAAAGAGTTAGAGAACCACCAATACATAGGACAAACTCCACATAAATATGTGCATATAGATATGAAAATGAATTTCATGCACATCTCATCCAACTTGAGACTTGGTGGAGTTTACCCTATACATTGGGTCAAAGAAAGAAAGCATGCCAAAGATACTACATGAAGTTAATATGCATGCTCAAGACTTTCAAGAACCGATACCAATTGACAAAGAAATACCAAGAGAAGAAAAATAGGATACCAAATGGAGAAATCATCACTTGGAAGATATCTATTTAAAACATACATCAAGGAATGCGATATCCATTGAAACACGCAAGAAGAGAGATGTCAAACTCCCAAAAGAGAGAATGGTTTCAAACAAACCAAGTGCTCTACAAAGTTTCATGATGGCAGAAAGTACCAAAAAGAAATGGTTTGCATTCCACCAACACACACTTGATATGGATCACAAGATGAGCATTCTAAGAAAAATAGGATAGCTCCCCCAAGCGATGTGCATTATTGAGAATTTGTGTTTCAATACAAAATGCACAAGATGGGATCACCACTTTCACTAATCTAAAAAAACTAGACAAGCTCAAGGAAATAACAAGATCCACAAGTGGTATGGAATACAATGGGAGTTGACACAAACCTAGGCCAATAAAAGCAAATGCCAATGTAAAGATGATCAATAATTTCTACCACATAAGTGAGTACCAATTGTCAAAAGACAAGAAGTATTTGGAAATAATTCCCGTTGGTAGATAGCAAGGATATCCAACATCATCTTCACGCCACACACAAGCAAATTGCAACTTGTAGAGCTAACATGCCACCTAGGAACAAGATAATTTACAATAGTAAATTCTAGGTCTCCCAACATACAATACTAAACAATTTATCCTATAACCCGGTCTCCCAACTACCACCATGAGACCGGTAAAATAGAAAACCTATCAAGGGCAAGCATTTGCCTTGCACATGGTCCACTTGAGCTAGATGATGACGATCTTGACTCCCTCAAGTTGGACCACCTTTCTTGATTGCGTTGGGACGGTGAAGACTAGATGATTGCTCCCCCATACTTCACTATGGGTGAGCCACTCTTTCGCACATCTTCACAAGTCCATTGTCAGCACAATGGACGGCAAGCTTTAAGCATTTGATCTCTTCATGATTGTCGGTGTATAAAAGGATGTGCGCACCTTTGTACCCCTTTACCTGTGCACGGGCAGTCGGAGCCGCGCCCATGGTCGCACCAAGCAGAACAGGGGAGGTAAACCGAGGTAAAACCAAAGCCCAAGACAACCAGAGCAACGCCAAGACCAAGAACGCAAAGAAGCAGAGGGGCGGAGCAGTTTCCCCTGGCAAGACCCATGCCGGGGACTGCCTCAGCAGCCCCGGTAAGACCCTTGCCGGGGCAGCACGCCCAAACACCAACAGGGCGAGCCACTCTTGAGCCCACGTCCCCAACACCATCAGCCACGTGGGGCCGGGGCTCGGGAGGCACCTCTGTGGTGGCATGCAG
Organism: Triticum aestivum; assembly: GCF_018294505.1. Classification (NCBI taxonomy): domain Eukaryota; kingdom Viridiplantae; phylum Streptophyta; class Magnoliopsida; order Poales; family Poaceae; genus Triticum; species Triticum aestivum. The sequence continues at coordinate 627,433,260 of NC_057799.1, forward strand.
ATCTTTGTGAAGACATATTCAAGATCAGATGAGGATTAGAAGACAACGATCCTCGACAAGATCCTTGCCGAGGAGAGTCACGAGACCCCCGGCAAGGCTCTTGCCGGGGACGGCTGCGCGCCACGGCAAGACCCTTGCCGGGCCCCCCGGCAAGGCTCTCGCCAAAGACGCCAGCAGGACCACTGCCAGGCCCGCACCAGCCAAGTCTCCATAGCCGTTTACATGCAGCTACCAACCCAAACCAGCTGGGCAGGCACCTGCGTGGCAACATGCAGCTTCCAGGCCAACTCAGCAGGCGCCTGTGTGGCGGCATGCAGATCTTCGTGAAGACCCTACCACCGCGCCACCTCAGCTTCCTGCCTGCCTAGATGGCGCCGCACGCATCGCTGGCTAGGGCGCATGTCAGAGCGAGGAGGAGCGGCGACGGACGGGACGGGCCTCGCCCCCGTCCCCGATAAAGCTAGGGGACACCTCAGCGGCGCATTTAATGTGACTTGTCCTATAATCCAAGCGATAAGCTCGCAATACTGTACGCCTTTCCACCTCCTGTATGCCACTGTGGCAGCCCCTTTCGGTTATAAAAGGAGCCCATGGCATACTGGAGAAGGATTCGGCTCTTTGGAACCACGCACTCACCATAGCTAGTTCGAGAGCTCAAGAACTCTCTGAAATACACCCACCAAAGCAGGACTAGGGTTTTACGCATCTTTGCGGCCCGAACCTGGGTAAACGATCCTTGTGCTGACTACTGATCCTGCTCTTCTTGCAACCCTGCGCCCTGGCAACCGTAGTAGGGATTCTTGTGATCCCATAGGTGTCGTTCCACGCCGACATCTTTGGCGCGCTAGGTAGGGGGCGCAATTGTGAGGATCTGGTCTAGTAGTTGGCCTAGCAGTTCCTCATCGCCATGGCTCCCAAGAAGTAGATGGCCAAGAGAAAAAGGGTGCCGCCTGCGAACGCGATGGAGGCCAGCGCGGCAGCAGAAAAGCTAAGTCATTCGGAACTTTGAGTTACTTCCTTTTATATATGAGGTTATCGTCCTCGGAGATCTTGCCTATGTATGAGAAACCCGCACGCAAAGGGGCCCTCCTGCAATTGGCAACGCCCTTGTCCTGTTTCGGGGTAGCCTTCCGCACTTGGCAACACTCCCGACTCTGACTTGAGTCAAACTCGACAGTTCGGGCGGCCGCGCTAAAGGTGGTAAGGTGGTTCGCCTGGCAGCAAGCACACCCGGCAGGCCAATGGGGATCCGTCCCCAAGACGCCGCCCTGGGTTTACGCTCCGGCAAACCTACCCGGTTAACGTAGGGTGGACACACAAAGGAAAATCGAACGGGAAAATAACATGCATGATACTAAAAGTGCTGCAGAGTCATATTACATCAAATTGGTGCTGCGGTTCTAATTAGAGATCGCAATTGTCTTGGTTGTGAACCTGCAGCGGCGATAAGAAATGGGGTGCCTAATCCCGGTGTTGGCCCTCCACCCTCAGAATTCCGCCGACACGGCTGATGATGGACTTGATGCGCTCCCTGAGCGGCGCGAGGTCGGTACCTTCCGACAAGCTCTCCAGCGCGGCGTCGAAGTCGAGGTCGGGGTACCAGTGCGCCACCTTGGTGAGAACCTTGGTCATGGCGCCCTGGCAAAGCCTCCAGGCCTCGTCGGCCAGCGAGGCCGCCCGGTTGGCATGAAGCTGCTCCAGGGCCCCAAAAACACATTCGAAGAACAAGGTCAGCTTGGCATTGGTGGTCCCGCTGCACTCCGGGGCGTACCTCACGCTTGGCATCCCCATGGTAGCCAACTACGCGGTGATCCTGCCGGCAACGTCCTCGAGGCGGCCGATCCAGCGGTTCACGCCCTCCTTGAAATCCTTGTGCTCGGCGGCCTCGTTCTTCTGCAGCTGCTTCTCGGTCTCCAGCTCCTTGGCCAAGATCCCCTCCCGGGTTTTGGCCTCCGTGAGCATCCCCTCGAGGCTCTCCAGCTTCAGTGTGAGGTCCTCGACGGACTTGTTAGCCTCGGAGAGCTCCCCAGCCCTGCTGATGGCTGCGCCCTGCGCCTCCGTCAGGGCGCTGTTGAGCGTGTCCTTCTCCTGGGATAGCTTCAGGGTCTGCTCCTTCAGCCCTTCCCGCTCCGCCTCCAGCTCCTTCACCTTGTCGGTGTGGACCTGGGCCTGGGCATCGAGCGCCTCTTTGTGCCTCTGCTCCAGCTCACTGGTCTGCTGCAAGACGAGCTTCTCCACCTCTTCATCCTTGCCGCGAAGCGTGGCGGCAAGCTTCTCCTCGCGCGCGGCAAGGTCCTCCTCCTAGGAGTTCAGCGCGGCCTGGTGCTGGGTTTGGGCGGCCTTGGCTGCCGCGGCCAAGCCCGCCGCCGTCTCCTGGGCCTTCTCGATGTTGGCCAGCTTCATGGTGAGCTCCACATCACGCTTGGCCAGCTCGCCCTGGGCGGCCTTCAGCTCGTCGCGAGCCTCACGGAACCAGTCCTGCGTCTCGGCGACGCGCTTCTAGAGGTCCGCCTCCGCCTTCTCCACCACCGCCGACCTGGACTTAGCCTTGTCCAGGCGGGCGCGGTGGAGCGCCTGGAGCTTCCGGAAGCTGGCGCCCATGGCATGGAGGAGCCGCTCTTCCTGCGAGCCGTCGCCACCAACGCTTGGCTCGTCGACGACCTCAAGCCCGGCGGTGGCAAGCACTTCGTCGTTGAACACCTCTCCCTCGATGGGCGCCCTGGTGCTCGACGTGCCTGGAAGGTGGACGAACAAGTCGTCACTCACCCTCAGGTACTTGCCGGAGCCGGAAGCAGCAGAGGATTAAGGCTGGTCATCAGCCACCTCCTCCTCCTCCTCGGCAGCGGCCCTGCCGGCCTCCCCGGCAGGCCCTTGCTAGTCTCCTCAGCGGTGGCCTTGCCGGCCTCCCCGGCAGGCCCCTTGGCGGTGTCCTCAGCCGCGCCCTCGGCGGCCTCCTCGGCGGCGATCCTCTCGGCGTCCGCCTCGGCGGCCTTGGCGACGTCCTCGATGACGGCGTCTACGTCCTCTGGGTTCGCCGAGGAGGAATCTGGATACCGAAGAAGGGGGTAAGGCAAGGCCAAGACCAAGGGTCAGCAAGAAAGAAAAAGGAACAGGGACGAGAGGCGAGCAACTTACCACCACCGGTGCCAGGCTGGCAAAAAGAAGTCCCCTCCCCGCCAACATTTGGCATCGAGGCAAAGTCGCCAGCGCCCAAGTTCTCCTCCTCCTCCTCCATGTGCGTGGGCTCGGTGATTGGCGCCCTTACTGGGGACGCCCCTCGGGGCGGCGTGGTCGATGGGGGCGGCGTGTTGGGAGTAGCCCTCTGCGGCTCCTCCTGCTGCCGCTCTCCTCCTGCATACCCGGCAAGGTCAGCACCAAAGTATCGTACCCCTGACACGTGTCGACAAGGGGAGGGTGGTGAGCTTACGCTGGGGGCTGGACCGGGGGCTGCTATCCGGGCTGCTCAGCACCACCAGTGGCGCCCTCGAAGTACCAGCCGGGGGCTGGCCGCCCGCCGAGGTCCTGGCCCTCTTCACCCTGTGGGCCAGCGTCTCCACATCCGTGCCAAGATAAAAACGTGTCAAGACAAGCGGCGCAGATCGAGGAGGCAAAGATGACGGGAAGGAGCCAGACACTTACTCGTCGTCCGCCTCCTCCTCTGCTGTTTTCCTCTTCCTCCTCGGGCTGAGGGACCCGTAGTCAAAGGTGACCCCCGCGCCGCCCTCCGCCAGAGGAGGGGAGGAGGGCAGAGTCTGCAGGCGCGTGGACGAAGAAGAAGAAGATGCCTTCTTCCTCGCTGTCGCAGCCTTCACCACCTTCTTCGCCACCGCGGCCCTCGTCTGGCGCGCGGACTCCTCTAGGGACTTTGGCCGCCGCGCGGCCCTGGCAGACTGCACCAGCTTGCGGGAAGAGGCTCGCCGCAGGACTCGCCCTCTCCCCGTGGCTGGAGGGTCAACAGCCCTGGCCTCCTCCCCAGACGACTCGTCGGCCGCTCTGTCACATCCCTAGTTCTGGTATGACCTAGACTAGCTAGTCATGTGTGCATCATGTTTAAATTCCATTTAAATTTGAAGTGGGGATCTGTGAAACCCTCAGAATCATTTCTGGAAATGACCCAGATAAAAATTGCTCCAAAAGGGTCCAAGAAAATGTTCATGTTGCTCTCTGAAAATATTGGACAGAGATAAAAATCAAACCAATATTTTTAGGAGCTCATAAATATTTGTTTTGGGCATTTGGAATTAATGCAGTAATTATTTGCTTTGGATATATATTGTTATATATATAAACTATTGTCCAAAAATTATGCCATTTGTTGAGGAGTTCTAGAAAAATACCACTAGCCCTTACAAAAATTGGCATAAGAAAATAAAATGGTTTATCATTTTTATTAAACCAAACAAATGTCAGAAAAATAGAAAAGAAACAGAAATGGAAAAACCTACCTGTGCTTACCTGCGGCCCAGCTGGACCAGCCCGCCAGCGCCGTCGTCCTCCTGGCGCCACTCGGCCAGGCGTGTGGCCGGCGCGCGCGCACGGCCGTGCCGCCACGCCACCTGCCTGCCTGTCCCCCCCCCCCTCATCGCCTGCATGCCCCGCGCGACGCCACGCGCCGCCCCGCACCTCTCTCGCTCTCCCCCGTTGTCGGGACCCCGATTCCAAGTCACACCGATCTAGCCTGTAACACCTCATATCACTTTGCGGCCTCACGCACGGTATTTCCACGGGTGTCGCCTTACCATGGCCCGGGACCGTTTGCGCCTTTTGGCTCACGTATATGATAATGTCGCTAGCATCCATATGACAGAGAACCCGGGCCGACATGGCTAGTCGTGAACCCAAAGCGGCACTAACGTATGGGGACAGGCATACATGAATCAACATCGAACGTGTCGGTCAGCAGCATGCGAATCCGGGCTGTAGCACTGGGCTAACAGGACTCCGGGAACCCGGGCTGTAGCAGGCTAGGCAGGACTCCAGATGTCACCGCGTGACATTTCCCCTAAGGGACAGACACAGGAACGATATGAAACACATGCCGACCAGTCAAGTGTCCAGAGCAGTAGTGCTGGGCTAGCAGGACTCCGGTGAACCGGGCTGTAGCGGACTACTATGGCTCAAGAAGGCACTAGACTACATTTCCCCATAAGAGAGGCTGCTAAGGATAGACAACTAGATTGTCGGATCCCACACATACCAAGCATTTCAATCATACACACAATATGCTCGATATGTGCAGATACAACATGGCATCACAACAAGACTCTACGACTCAGAGTATTATTCATTAGGCCCCGAAGAGCCAGATATTACAAACATGGGTCTCATGACCCAACACTCAGAGCATACAAGTCAAACACAAGCGGAAGCTTAACATGTCTGAGTACAGACAACTATAAATGAAAAAGGCTGAGAAGCCTGACTATCTACTAGATCCTGCCGAGGGCACAAGATCGTAGCTGAGGTATCAAGCTAAACGTCGAAGTCCACGCGGAACTACTAGCGAGACTGAAGTCTCTCTGCAAAAACATAAATAAGCAAACGTGAGTACAAATGTACCCAGCAAGACTTACATCAGAACTAGCTACATATGCATCGGTATCAACAAAGGGGGGGTGGTGGAGTTTGACTGCAACAAGCCAGCTTTGACTCAGTGGCTAACCTGAACTACAACTGCAAGCAACTCTTTTGAGGTGGCGCACACGAGTCCACATATTCACCATATCAATACTCCACTATGGACCCGCTCCCGTCTCCCTACGAGAACGCCATCCATAGCACTCACGCTTATCTTGCGCATTTTAGAGTATCCACTTTCACTTGTCTATGAACTGTTATAGGCAACCCAGAAGTCCTTTACCGCGGACACGGCTATTCGAATAGATCATATTAACCCTGCAGGGGTGTACTTCGTCACACACGCTCTCGCCACTTACCACCATGTACACGTCGTGTACCTCGGCAACCTTCAAGCGGAAGCCTGGCGAGGGAGTCGGCCACAGCCTACCTAAACACTCAAGTCTCTAGTCCAGGTTTATCGCCTATTCAGGTTCCATCCGCAGGGAGTCCGGCCGAGGTTTCCACATACGGCCCCGAACGATGTGTGCAGGGTTCCCGAGACACCAAACGGGCGCCCGGTACACCGTGCCACGTGCCTACCGCATCACAGCCCACCCCTCGGTCAGCGCTGTCCACGGCCTCCAGCATACTACAAACACCAGAAACTACTTGCAACTCCTGGACAGAGGACAAGGGTGATTAAGAAGCCAAGAGGGTCCATTGGTTTCGGGCCCAATGCGTGGTAGTAACTGTATCATGGATCACAAACACAGAACTCAGTTCCTGAGGACGGCTTCAATGAGACAACCCACCATGTACTCCTACATGGCCTCTCACCGCTACCTTTACCAAATCGTGTTCACACACTTAGCTCACACACAGTAGGACATGTTCATCACCATTCCAATTCATCCCCGACGAATCAGACCCGACTCAACTCTAAGCAGTAGCAGGCATGACAAACAAGCATGAATGAGTAGGCACATCATGGCTCAAACAACTCCTACTCATGCTAGTGGGTTTCATCTATTTACTGTGGCAATGACAGGTCATGCAGAGGAAAAGGGGTTCAACTACCGCAGCATGTAACAGTTGAATCGATTGTCCTAATGCAGGAGAAGAGAGCAGGAGCGAGAGAATGGGATTGTATCGGATTGAACAAGGGGGTTTTGCTTGCCTGGCACTTCTCAAGATATTATAGTTCTTCATCGGTGTCATCGAACTCATCGTCGGAATCACGGCTATCGAGAGGGGACAATACCGGCAACAGAGAGGAAACACAATCAATGCAATGCACAATATGATGCATGATCATAACATGGCAATATGAATGTGTTTTGAGCTAATGCAGCTAGCAACATATTAAATGGAGTTGGTTTGAACCTTAGGTTCAAATTCAAACTCCATATAAGACATTTCAAATGCCATTTATTCAAATTGTCATATACAGTGGCTGTAAGTTGTTCAAACATGCATGAGGATGCCATAAACAGATTCTTTGGATTTTTCTGATAATTTTTCATATATAAATTATTTGATTTGGAGCTACGGTTGAATTTCTATGAATTTTAGAAGTTTGCACTATTTTCTGGAATTGCTGGATTATTTTAAATCCAGAAAAGGATTAATTGCGTCATGCCTGTGTCAGCAGGTCAGCAGCGCTGACCAGGGTCAAACCTGACGTGTGGGGTCCACACGTCAGTGACACCTGGTGCTAACCCGCGTTGATTAGCACTTCAACCTGCTGCGGGGCCCATTGTCAGTGGCTAAGGGCGGCTGAGCTGGCAGGGATTAGCGCTAATGACTGCGCCACGTCGGTCCTCGCCGGAGTTTCGCCGGCGACAACCAAAACTGCGGCGGCAACTCGCCGGACTTGAGCTACAGACGGCGGTTGAACGCACGGGAACCACCAGGAGGTAGCCCACGCTCTTCCGCATCCAGGGGAGGTGTCAGAAGGTCGCGGGGTGGCCTGGTTCACCGGCGGCGAGCACTTGGGCGGCCGCCGGAGCTCGGGTGGGTGCGGGGGTTAGCGCTGCGGCTTGCAAACAAACGGGCTATCGCGCTAGAGTTGCTCTACGGAACGTCGCGAGTGCAACGGACGCACGCGCGGGGCCATTTGGTCGCCGGAGCCACGACGGCGACGAGCTCATGCGGCGGCGAGCTTCGGGCACGGTGGCTAGTCTAGCTAAAGCTCGCAATCGAGCCTGGGAGTAGGGGGAAACGGTTCAGGGGCTCACAGTGAGTTCGATGAGTAGCTCAGCGTGCTCGGGGAGGCGGAGACGGCGGCGAATCGCCGGTGAGGTTGCCGGCGGCCGAAAGTTGGGGATGAGCTCGGGGAAGACGCTAGAGGGCTCCCGCGGTCGAATGGGTTGGTGTTGACGACGCAGAAGGCGATGGCGGTTCCTCTGGACCCATTGGGGAGGCACGGGATGGACGGTGGCCGCGGTAATTTGCGTCGGCGACGACGAGCTCCGCTCGGGTGTGCTCGGGAGAGGGAGCAAAGGGCGAGGGAGAGAGCAGAGAGTGAGGGGGAGAGGCGAGGGGCTGCGGGGCGTCTCCGTGGCACGTCTGGAGGGGTCGGGGTCGTGCGGCTGAAGCAGGAGGTGGCAAGGCGTCGTCGGCGCGCTCGCCACGCACCTGTCTGTCCTCCTGGCAGGAGGAAGAAGACCACTCAGCCCCTGGTGGGCTGGGCCTCTTCTGCCAGGTAAGGCCCAGGTGAGGTTTCTGTCTTTCCATAATTTCTGTTCTGTTTTCTATTTCTGTAATTGTGTTCTGGGCTTTATTAAAAATGCCAGGGCATTTCCAAAAATCATGAAACTAATCAGGGCTACTGTTTAGAATATATCCAACAGTAAACATTTTAGTTTATGATTATTTGAGCATTTCAAATATTTAATAGCATTTAAATGCCCAAATGCAAATAGAGTATGATTTAATCCAGAGCCCAAATATGTCATGGAAAAATGTGCATCACCTCTGGTTACTGTTTCCAGCATTTTCCAAGAGTGATGAACATTTTTTTAAAGCCATTTGGATTTACTAGAAATATTTTGGTTGAACCTAGTGAATCCCTTTAATGCTAGGGTTTAGGCAATCCCCATTTCAAGTTTCTTTCAAAGCTTAAACATGATGCACACATGAAGTTAGCCTAGTGCAATGTCAGAAGCTAGGGATGTGACACCCGTGCCCATTCCCTCTTCCCCTTCGCTCTCTCTCTCTCGCGGCCGAACGCGCCCGTCGCCGCCGTCCACAGCCACCGTGGCCTCGGCCACTGCCGCACCTCCCCGACACGCTCCACAGCTCCGCCGCGACCCCCTCTCCCTCCTCACCGAGCCAAGCAACCCGGGCGAGCTCCGCTTCGTCCTCGGTGGTGTCGTCTTCGTCTCCGGCCGCCCGAGATCGACGGCGACCCTCCGGCCGCACCAGCCCTTCGTCGAGCTCTCCGACGACGCCCCCGAATCCGCCGTGAGCCCCTGCATCGGTTCCCCCTTCTCTTCTGCTTCCCCGTGCTCTGTAGCCCCCCCCCCCCGCAGCCGCTCGAGCCCGAGCTCCGGTCGCCGCCGCGAGCTCCGGCCACCCCTCCTCCTCCTTCCTGCCCCACCAGATGCGCGAGAGCCCGGGCTACGCCCCGGTGCCCTTAGCCGCCGCCCCCGTGGCCTGTAACGCGGACGCCGCCGCGTCCTGAGGTCGCCGGCAACGACCTCGCCGGTCTGACAGTGGGCCCCGTCGGTCAGGTGATTAGCTCAGTGCTAATCACCACCTAACCTAAGCCCCTGACACTGACCAGTGGGCCCATGCGCCCTAATCCTTTAATTAGATTAGTAAAAACCCCCTTGTTTAACACTGTGTCACTGACGTGTGGACCCCACACGTCAGGTTTGACCCCAGTCAGCGCTGTTGACTTGCTGACGCAAGCATGACGCAGTGCTGACGCAGTTATTCATTTTCTGGATTTAAATTAAATCAGGAAATTCCAGAAAATGTTATAAACTTCAAAAATTCATAGAAATTCAACCGTAGCTCAGATTTAAATAATTTATATATGAAAAATGATCAGAAAAATTCAATCTATCCATCTGTGGCATTTTCATGCATGAAAAACCAACCTATACATGCTGTATATATGAAAACACACTTATGGCATTTAAAGGGACTTATATTAGAGTTGCATTTGAACCTTTGGTTCAAATGGATCTCTTCCAAGTTGAATGCTAAATGCATTGGCTCAAAACACATCACATATTCATGCCATATTCATGCATCATATTGTTTCATATGATTGTGTTTTGATTGTCGACACCGTTCCTTCTCGATAGGTCCTGCTCCGGAGAGTGTTCCAGAGTACCTGTCTGAGGAGCAGTGCCACCCCGTTGATCTACCAGGAAAGCAACCCCCCCCCTTGTTCATTCCGACACAATCCTACTCTCGCTCCTGCTCTCTTTTATTGCATTAGGACAACAACGATTCAACTGCTACTTTATGCTGCGGTAGTTGAACCCATTCCTCTGCATGACCTGTCATTGCCACAGTAAATAGTTGAAACCCACTAGCATGTGTAGGAGTTGATTGAGCCATGTTGTGTTCCTACCATGCCATGCCTGCTATTGCTTAGAGTTGTGTCAGGTCTGATTCATTGGGAATGAATTGGAGTGTTACGATATGTTCTGGTGCTGAGAGATAAGTGTATGAACATGATTTGGTAAAGGTAGCGGTGAGAGGCCATGTAGGAGTACATGGTGGGTTGTCTCTCTGGAACCGTCCTTAAGCACTGAGTTCTGTGTATGTTGTCCAATGACTAGCTACTACCACACATTGGAATGCTTAAGTGCCCCTCTCGACTTATTAACCTACTTGATCTCTGTCCAGGAGTTGCAACTAGTTTCTGGTGTTTATATGTAGTGTTAGTAGTCTACCAAGTGGCACCCGGCCAGGTGGGCTTGGGATAGACTAGGCACAAGTGGCACGGTGTACCAAGCGTAGATCCATCCGGCGAGGTGGGCTTGGGAACCCTGCACACATCATTTGGGGCCGTGAGCGACACCCCGGCCGGATCTCCTTGCAGATGGAACCTGAATAGGGGATAAACCTGGACTAGAGTCTTGTGTGGTTAGTCAGGTCGTGGCCGACACCCTCGCCAGGCTTCCGCTTGAAAGTTGCCGAGATACATGACGTGTACATGGCGGTAAGTGGCGAGAGCGTGTGTGAGCAGTACACCCCTGCAGGGTTATCATGATCTATTCGAATAGCCGTGTCCTCGGTTATGGACTTCTTGGATGCTTACGTGGTACATAGACAACTTGAAGTGGATACTCTAAAATGCTCAAGATAAGTGTGAGTGCTATGGATGGCTTCTCGTAGTGAGACGGGAATGAATCCATAGTGGTGTATTGAGGTGGTGATTAGTGGACTCGTGTGCGCCTTCTTACCTCAAAGAAGTTTCTCGTAGTCGTAGAACAGGATAGCCACTGAGTCAAAGCTGGCTTGCTGCAACTAAACCCCACACTACCTTCTTGATACAAATGCATGTATGATAGGATCTGATGTAAGTCTTGCTGAGTACCTTTGTACTCATGTTGCTTTATTTATGTTTTTGCAGCGGAGACTTCAGTCTTACTAGTAGTTCCGCTTGGACTTCGACGAGTAGCTTGTACCTCAGCTACGATCTTGTTCCCTTGGGAGGGGCTTGTAGATAGTCAGGCTTCTCAGCCTTTTCTTTTGTAGTTGTCTGTACTCAGACATGTAATGCTTCCGTTGCTTGTATGCTCTGAATGATGGGTCATGTGACCCCTGTTTGTACTTAATGCCATGTGGCTCCTCTGGGCCTTTTATCTATATGAGTTTGCGTTATGTTGTGATGCCATGTTGTACAGCACATACTTGCATGTTATGCGTACGTGTAACGTGTATTGCTATGTGTGGGATCCGACAACCTAGTTGTTTATCCTTGGTAGCCTCTCTTATGGGGAAATGTAGTCTAGTGCTTCCACCGAGCCATGGTAGTCCGCTACAGCCCGGTTTACCGGAGTCCTGCTAGCCCAGCACTACTGCTCCGGAACACTTAGACTGGCCGGCATGTGATTCACTTCGTTCCTGTGTCTGTCCCTTCGGGGAAATGTCACGCGGTGACATCCGGAGTCCTGCCTAGCCTGCTACAGCCCGGGTTCCCGGAGTCCTGTTAGCCCAGTTGCTACAGCCCGGATTCACACGCTGCTGACCGACATGCTCGATGTTGTTTCATGTATGCCTGTTCCCGTAAGTTAGTGCCACTTTGGGTTCACGACTAGTCATGTCGGCCCGGGTTCTTGTCATATGGATGCTAGCGACACTATCATATACGTGAGCCAAAAGGCGCAAACGGTCCCGGGCCATGGTAAGGCGACACCCGTGGGAATACCGTGCGTGAGGCCGCAAAGTGATATGAGGTGTTACATGCTAGATCGGTGTGACTTAGAATCGGGGTCCCGACAGCTTTGGTATCAGAGCCTGACTGCCTGTAGGATTTCCAAGCCAACCTGGTCGAAGTTGAGTCTAGAAATTCTTTAGTTATGTAAGGGAATTAATTGTGGAAGGGAACGTAAGGCTCTTTTTACTTCTTTTACCTCATGCCCTTCTGATCTGAGTCATCCTATCTTTCCTACGGGGTTAAGGAACTAGGCTTCCTCTTCTGTCTATCAGGATCACGTGTTACTACTCCGTAGTCTCTTAGGATTGGTTGATCAGAGTCATATCCCAGTTCGAGTACCTCCGGTGTAGCCTGTTTAGTAATATCTCAGAACCTTGAGTGACGATGTTGAGTATGGTGCTACCCCGCCTTTTGCAGAATGTCTCATTTTGAGCATTTTACTGCCGTTATGCTGCCGGATTTGTCCTAGGAGTTTGAGAGATACTAAATTCCCTTATGCTACATGTTGCATCCTATAGTTGTTGTTGACCTCGTCCTTGGTTCCGCTTCTCAGGATGTCATCAGTTAACCGAAGTTCTGTTGCTCGTTGCCTGAACCACGGAGGTGGTAGGGATGAGGAGGATCCTCCCGACCAGCCATCGTTGGCAGAGTTTATGTTAGAGATGGAGAGGAACAAGCATGAGTTTAACCGCTTGTTAGCACGTATCGAGGAGAACACCGCACCTCACTGCAAAGAGTCAGCGACCATCTATGATTTCATTGGTTTGAAACCACCTACCTTCCATCATTCCATTGAACCACTCGATGCAGATGACTGGCTCCGTAGTATCACACACAAGCTGCGTTCTGCGAACGTAGCTGAAGGTGACAAGGTCACTTATGCTGCATATCACCTGGAAGGTCCTGCTAGTCTTTGGTGGCAGAACTATGAGGCTATGCTTCCAGCTGGCCAGATACCGACCTGGAGGGATTTCACTGAGGCTTTTCGCGAGCATCACATTCCTCAGGCTCTCATTGACCGCAAGAGAGAAGAGTTCTGTAGTTTTACCCAGGGTAGGATGGCTGTTGATGCTTACAATAGAGCATTTGAGAACCTCGCCCGCTATGCTACAGAAGAAGTGTCCACGGACGGTAAGAAGCAGGCTAGGTTCCGGAAGGGTCTCAACCCCAAGTTGCGTCGAGATCTCCACCTGCACCATTACAATACATTCTAGGCTCTTGTGAACAAGGCCATTAATGCGGAGACAGCTCAGCTCACCTACGAGGAGTCTCGTAAGCACACCCGTGATTTGGGTTCTTCCTCCGGTTCTAGTTCTCAGAAGCGCCGGATTTGGATTCCGAACTCTGCTCTTCCACCCGGTTATACACCGAGGCCATCTTATGTGGCGCCTCACCCAGTCCAGCCGTATACTCCACCCAGGCCTATTGGTGGACCGCCTGCCAACGCGGGTCCACATCCTACCACCAAGATTTGTTACAAGTGCGGAGAGCCAGGCCACACCGCCCGTATTTGCACTCAGACCCGTGTTGCTCCACCCTAGCCCGAGAAGTCTGTTGGCCGTGGTAAGCCATCATGCAAGATGATCAGTACCAAGTCAGCTCCCACTGAATGTGGACGTGTGCATCACGTCTCAGCTAAAGACGCTCAGGATGATCCAGATGTCGTTCTTGGTACACTCCTTGTAAACTGTCATCCAGCTTCGGTTCTATTTGATACTGGGGCGTCTCATTCCTTCATTTCCGAAAGTTATGCCCGCTTGCACGACATGTCATTTTGTGATATGCCCTCCCCACTACTCATTCAAACTCCTGGATCCAAATGGCAAACTTCTAGGATAAGTTATGGCAATGAAATACATGTTGAGAGACTTGTATTCCTAGCTTCCTTGATATCTCTCAAGTCTTCAGATATTAACATCATCTTGGGTATGGACTGGATGAAAGCTCATTATGCCAAGATTGATTGTTACACCCGGTCTGTTTAGCTCACACACCCATCTGGCAAGATAGTCACTGTCTCCACCAGAATTGCAAAGCGTCAGCTTTATTCTCTTAATGCCAGCCCTCTTCCAGACCTTGAGGATATCCCGGTAGTCCGTGACTTTCTGGGTGTCTTTCCAGAAGAACTGCCAGGTATTCCACCTGACAGGGATGTAGAGTTTGTCATAGATCTTATCCCAGGAACCGCCCCAATTTCTAGGAGACCTTACAAGATGGCACCCTTAGAGCTAGCCGAGCTTAAGAAACAACTCGATGAATCCTTGCAAAAGGGTTTCATCCTTCCTAGTTCTTCTCCTTGGGCTTGCCCCGACCTCTTCGTGAAAAGAAGGATGGTACGGACCGGATGGTTGTGGATTATCGTCCCGTTAATTTGGTCACGATAAAGAACAAGTATCCGCTCCCCAGGATCAACGACCTGTATGATCAACTCGCTAGATCCTCAGTCTTTTCCAAGATGGATTTGAGGTTAGGCTACCATCAAATAAAGATTAGAAACGGGGACATTTCTAAGACGGCTTTTGTCACTCGTTATGGCCAGTACGAGTACACCGTCATGTCTTTCGGTCTAACAATTGCTCTAGCCACATTCTCCCGCTTGATGAACTCGATCTTCATGGAGTACTTAGATAAGTTCGTCGTGGTTTACCTCGATGATATCCTTATTTACTCAAAGAACGAGGAAGAGCATGCCGAACATCTTAGACTTGTGTTAGAAAAACTCAGAGAGCACCGCCTTTATGCCAAGTTCTCCAAGTGTGAATTTTGGTTGCCAGAAGTGACCTACCTAGGCCACGTGATCTCTGGTAAGGGCATTGCTGTCAATCCTGAGAGAGTTCAGGCAGTTCTTGATTGGACTCCACCTAAAACAGTTAAACAAGTTAGGAGTTTCCTTGGTCTAGCCAGTTATTGTCGCCGCTTCGTTGAAAACTTCTCCAAAGTAGCCAAACCCCTCACGGAACTTCTTAAGAAGGATAAAAAGTTTGAGTGCTCCCCACAGTGTGAGTACAATTTTCAGGAACTGAAAAGACGCCTGACTTCTGCTCCCATATTGGTGCCACCAGATTTCACGAAGGACTTTGTTATCTACTGCGACGCCTCACGACAGGGACTAGGCTGCATTCTTATGCAGGATCGTCATGTGATTGCCTATGCATCTCGACAGTTGCATCCACATGAGGAGAATTATCCTACACATGATCTAGAGCTCGCAGCCGTAGTCTATGCTCTTAAGACATGGCGACATTACCTTCTTGGTAAACGTTGCAAGATTTACACCGATCACCAGAGTCTCAGGTATATCTTCACCCAACCAGATTTGAACCTTAGGCAAAGACGTTGGTTGGAGTTGATCTCAGATTACGACTTAGGGATTACCTACACCCCAGGCAAGGGCAATGTCATGGCTGATGCGCTAAGTCGTAAGTCCTATTGCAACAATCTTATGTTGCAGCAGGGCCAACCACTTCTCCATGAGGAATTCTGTAAGCTTAATCTTCACATTGCTCCTCATGGATTCCTTTCTACCTTGGTGGCGAAACCTACCCTTGAGGATCAGATCATTTCCGACCAGAAGTTTTATAAGGGTGTTACCCGCATCAAGAGAAACATTAAGAAGGGAGTTGGTGGATGTTTTTCCATGGATGATCGAGGTGCTATTTTCTTTGAGAATCGCTGGTTCCCAAGAATCAACATCTGCGACAATTGATCCTTAAGGAGGCACATGAATCCCCTCTCACGATTCATCCCGGTAGTACTAAGATGTATCAGGACCTACGCCAGAGGTTCTGGTGGACTAGGATGAAGAGAGAAATTGTTGAGTTCATAGCTAACTGTGACGTTTGTCGTCGCGTTAAGGCAGAGCATCAAAGGCCTGCTGGCGCCCTTCAACCTTTAGCCATTCCTGAGTGGAAATGGGATAAAGTTGGTATGGACTTCATCACCGGCTTTCCCAGGACCAAGAAAGGGAATAACGCTATCTTCGTAGTCATTGATCGTCTTTCCAAAGTGGCTCACTTCCTACCTGTTCGAGAGAGTATCACTGCTAGTCAGCTCGCTGACTTATATATTTCTCGAATAGTGTCACTTCATGGTGTTCCACTGGAGATCAATTCAGACCGTGGTAGTCTCTTCACTTCTCATTTCTGGGAGAGTTTCCAAACTGCCATGGGCACCCATCTTTCCTTCAGTACCGCTTTCCACCCTCAATAAAGTGGTCAGGTGGAAAGGGTCAACCAAATTCTCGAAGACATGCTTAGAGCTTGCGTTATCTCATTCGGTATGGATTGGGAGAAATGCCTACCTTTCGCCGAGTTTGCTTATAACAATAGCTATCAATCCAGTCTTAAGAAAGCTCCTTTCGAGATTCTGTATGGACGAAGATGTCGAACACCTTTGAACTGGTCAGAAACCGGTGAAAGACAATTCTTTGGACCGGACATGATCCAGGAAGCAGAAGAGCAAGTTCGCATCATTCGTGAGAATTTGAAAACAGCCCAGTCTCGTCAAAAGAGCCAGTATGACCGTCGTCATAAGGAAGTGGCTTATGAAGTTGGCGACAAGGCTTACCTTCGGGTTACTCCTCTAAAGGGTACCCATCGTTTCGGTATCAAGGGCAAGTTGGCTCCTCGTTATATTGGTCCGTTCCTCATTCTCGCTAAACGGGGAGAGGTTGCCTACCAGTTGGAACTACCCCCACATCTTTCTCGAGTCCATGATGTCTTCCACGTCTCTCAACTCAAACGTTGCTTCTCGGATCCCATCCGCGGAGTGGACCACGAAACGCTTGATCTCCAAGATAACCTCACATATCGAGAGTACCCTATTCGCATTCTTGATCAAGCAGAGCGTGTCACCCGACGTCAGAACATCAAGTTTTTCAAGGTTCAGTGGTCTCATCATTCCGGGAGAGAAGCTAATTGGGAGCGAGAAGATCGTCTTCGACTGGAGTACCCCACCTTCTTTCCATCGACCCCTGAATCTCGGGACAAGATTCTTTCAAGTGGGGGCGAGTTGTCACATCCCTAGTTCTGGTATGACCTAGACTAGCTAGTCATGTGTGCATCATGTTTAAATTCCATTTAAATTTGAAGTGGGGATCTATGAAACCCTCAGAATCATTTCTGGAAATGACCCAGATAAAAATTGGTCCAAAAGGGTCCAAGAAAATGTTCATGTTGCTCTCTGAAAATATTGGACAGAGATAAAAATCAAACCAATATTTTTATCATTTTTATTAAACCAAACAAATGTCAGAAAAATAGAAAAGGAACAGAAATGGAAAAACCTACCTGTGCTTACCTGCGGCCCAGCTGGACCAGCCCGCCAGCACCGTCGTCCTCCTGGCGCCACTCGGCCAGGCGTGTGGCCGGCGCGCGTGCACGGCCGTGCCGCCACGCCACCTGCCTGCCTGTCCTCCCCCTCGTAGCCTTGATGCCCCGCGCGACACCACGCGCCGCCCCGCACCTCTCTCGCTCTCCCCCGTGCCCATTCCCTCTTCCCCTTCGCTCTCTCTCTCGCGGCCGAACGCGCCCGTCGCCGCCGTCCAAAGCCACCGTGGCCTCGGCCACTGCCGCACCTCCCCGACATGCTCCACAGCTCCGCCGCGACCCCCTCTCCCTCCTCACCGAGCCAAGCAACCCGGGCGAGCTCCGCTTCGTCCTCGGTGGTGTCGTCTTCGTCTCCGGCCGCCCGAGATCGACGGCGACCCTCCGGCCGCACCAGCCCTTCGCCGAGCTCTCCGACGACGCCCCCGAATCCGCCATGAGCCCCTGCATCGGTTCCCCCTTCTCTTCTGCTTCCCCGTGCTCTGTAGCCCCCCCGGCAGCCGCTCGAGCCCGAGCTCCGGTCGCCGCCGCGATCTCCGCTCCGGCGAGCTCCGGCCACCCCTCCTCCTCCTTCCTGCCCCACCAGATGCGCGAGAGCCCGGGCTACGCCCCGGTGCCCTTAGCCGCCGCCCCCGTGGCCTGTAACGCGGATGCCGCCGCATCCTGAGGTCGCCGGCAACGACCTCGCCGGTCTGACAGTGGGCCCCGCCGGTCAGGTGATTAGCTCAGTGCTAATCACCACCTAACCTAAGCCCCTGACACTGACCAGTGGGCCCATGCGCCCTAATCCTTTAATTAGATTAGTAAAACCCCCCTTGTTTAACACTGTGTCACTGACGTGTGGACCCCACACGTCAGGTTTGACCCCAGTCAGCGTTGTTGACTTGCTGACGCAAGCATGACGCAGTGCTGACGCAGTTATTCATTTTCTGGATTTAAATTAAATCAGGAAATTCCAGAAAATGTTATAAACTTCAAAAATTCATAGAAATTCAACCGTAGCTCAGATTTAAATAATTTATATATGAAAAATGATCAGAAAAAATTCAATCTATCCATCTGTGCCATTTTCATGCATGACAAACCAACCTATACATGCTGTATATATGAAAACACACTTATGGCATTTAAAGGGACTTATATTAGAGTTGCATTTGAACCTTTGGTTCAAATGGATCTCTTCCAAGTTGAATGCTAAATGCATTCACTACAGGAATCAGCTACTTTGCCGTCTGCCACGGCAGACGGCAAAGGCAAGGATGGCGGACGGCAAAGGCCTTTGCCGTCTGCCGCGGACGGCAAAAGGCTCCGGCAAAGTAGGCTACGGTAAAGAGCTTCTTTGCCGTCCGGTTTCTGAAGCGGGCGGCAAAGGGGCCTTTGCCATCAGCGGCTAACGGCAAAGATGCCCTCCCTTTGCCGTCTGCCAAACGCAATCTTTGCCGTCAGCCTCGTAAAATCACAGAAGGCAAAGAACTTAGTAAATATAAAAAAAACGTTCGGTGAACAGCCTGTCCGGCGTCCTGCGTTTGGCGTGTCCGGTGCCCGGCGAGCAGTACTCCAACAATACAAACTGACGAGAGGAATGAACGGACGACGATAAACACTACAGTACCATCAACACTTGCTCCAAGAATCGACGAATGAATTTCACAATACATTACCCACAAACACTACAGTATACACAAACAAATTACAAGAGATTTGATTTAACGAGGAGCTCCAATCCACCCGCGGCTGCGCCGGAGCTCACCACGCTCATCCGGGGTTTGGATCCAGTTGCGACCCCTCCCTTCGATGAGGGCCAGCACCCAGCACCCTTGGTTGCGGGCAAAGCTGCCGCAGGCCGCCGCTGCTCGAGGTGGCAGGGGCAAACAGGGACCGGGCCAGGCACGGCGGCGTCGAGGGCGAAGAGAGAAGGGGCCGGCGCCGGCGGGCGAGGTGGTTGCCGGTAGGGGCAATGGGGGCCGGGGCCGGCGGGGGCAAAAGGGGACGGGGCCGAGCACGGCGGCGTCGGGGGCAAAGAGAGAAGGGGCCTGCGCCTGCGGGCGAGGTGGTGGCCGGATGGGGGCGATCGGGGCCGGGGCCGGCGGGGGCAAACGGGGACTGGGCCGGGCACGGCGGCGTCGGGGGAGAAGAGAGAAGGGGACGTGCCGGCGGGTAAGGTGGTGGCCGGAAGGGGGCGATGGGAGCCGGGGATGGCGGCCGGCTGCGGCGACGAGAGGCGGGGAGCAGAGGCGTACAACAGAGAAGGGAGACAGATCGTGGTGGGGTGGCTCTCAGGAGGATAAGGGAGAGAGAGAGTGGGTGGGGGGCGTGGGATGGGCCGCATCAGTTTTGCGTTGTGGAGATGCATGTGTGGAGCAGATCATGCCATGTCATCGATCCGTGTGATCGATCCGCGTGGTGTGCTTTCTCTTTGCCGTCCGCTGGCGGACGGCAAAGAATTTTTGTCGTCCGCCAGCAGACGGCAAAGAAACTGGCCATTAGGTTGTCCTCGTAAGCCCGCCACCCACCCTCTTTGCCGTCAGCTAGCAGATGGCAAAGCTTCTTTGCCGTCCGCTAGCAGACGGCAAAGATACGGCTGATGGCAAACCCTATCTTTGCCGTCCGCTGCCTCTTTGCCGTCCGCTTTCTGGTGGCTGATGGCAAAGCCTTCCTTTGCCGTCCGCTGGCTGACGGCAAAGAGTCGGCAGACGGCAAATCTGCTGATTCCAGTAGTGATTGGCTCAAAACACATCACATATTCATGCCATATTCATGCATCATATTGTTGCATATGATTGTGTTTTGATTGTCGACACCGTTCCTTCTCGATAGGTCCTGCTCCGGAGAGTGTTCCAGAGTACCTGTCTGAGGAGCAGTGCCACCCCGTTGATCTACCAGGCAAGCAACCCCCCCCCCCCCGCCCCCCTTGTTCATTCCGACACAATCCTACTCTCGCTCCTGCTCTCTTTTATTGCATTAGGACAACAACGATTCAACTGCTACTTTATGCTGCGGTAGTTGAACCCATTCCTCTGCATGACCTGTCATTGCCACAGTAAATAGTTGAAACCCACTAGCATGTGTAGGAGTTGATTGAGCCATGTTGTGTTCCTACCATGCCATGCCTGCTATTGCTTAGAGTTGTGTCAGGTCTGATTCATTGGGAATGAATTGGAGTGTTACGATATGTTCTGGTGCTGAGAGATAAGTGTATGAACATGATTTGATAAAGGTAGCGGTGAGAGGCCATGTAGGAGTACATGGTGGGTTGTCTCTCTGGAACCGTCCTTAAGCACTGAGTTCTGTGTATGTTGTCCAATGACTAGCTACTACCACACATTGGAATGCTTAAGTGCCCCTCTCGACTTATTAACCTACTTGATCTCTGTCCAGGAGTTGCAACTAGTTTCTGGTGTTTATATGTAGTGTTAGTAGTCTACCAAGTGGCACCCGGCCAGGTGGGCTTGGGATAGACTAGGCACAAGTGGCACGGTGTACCAAGCGTAGATCCATCCGGCGAGGTGGGCTTGGGAACCCTGCACACATCATTTGGGGCCGTGAGCGACACCCCGGCCGGATCTCCTTGCAGATGGAACCTGAATAGGTGATAAACCTGGACTAGAGTCTTGTGTGGTTAGTCAGGTCGTGGCCGACACCCTCGCCAGGCTTCCGCTTGAAAGTTGCCGAGATACATGACGTGTACATGGCGGTAAGTGGCGAGAGCGTGTGTGAGCAGTACACCCCTGCAGGGTTATCATGATCTATTCGAATAGCCGTGTCCTCGGTTATGGACTTCTTGGATGCTTACGTGGTACATAGACATCTTGAAGTGGATACTCTAAAATGCTCAAGATAAGTGTGAGTGCTATGGATGGCTTCTCGTAGTGAGACGGGAATGAATCCATAGTGGTGTATTGAGGTGGTGATTAGTGGACTCGTGTGCGCCTTCTTACCTCAAAGAAGTTTCTCGTAGTCGTAGAACAAGATAGCCACTGAGTCAAAGCTGGCTTGCTGCAACTAAACCCCACACTACCTTCTTGATACAAATGCATGTATGATAGGATCTGATGTAAGTCTTGCTGAGTACCTTTGTACTCATGTTGCTTTATTTATGTTTTTGCAGCGGAGACTTCAGTCTTACTAGTAGTTCCGCTTGGACTTCGACGAGTAGCTTGTACCTCAGCTACGATCTTGTTCCCTTGGGAGGGGCTTGTAGATAGTCAGGCTTCTCAGCCTTTTCTTTTGTAGTTGTCTGTACTCAGACATGTAATGCTTCCGTTGCTTGTATGCTCTGAATGATGGGTCATGTGACCCCTGTTTGTACTTAATGCCATGTGGCTCCTCTGGGCCTTTTATCTATATGAGTTTGCGTTATGTTGTGATGCCATGTTGTACAGCACATACTTGCATGTTATGCGTACGTGTAACGTGTATTGCTATGTGTGGGATCCGACAACCTAGTTGTTTATCCTTGGTAGCCTCTCTCATGGGGAAATGTAGTCTAGTGCTTCCACCGAGCCATGGTAGTCCACTACAGCCCGGTTTACCGGAGTCCTGCTAGCCCAGCACTACTGCTCCGGAACACTTAGACTGGCCGGCATGTGATTCACTTCGTTCCTGTGTCTGTCCCTTCGGGGAAATGTCACGCGGTGACATCCGGAGTCCTGCCTAGCCTGCTACAGCCCGGGTTCCCGGAGTCCTGTTAGCCCAGTTGCTACAGCCCGGATTCACACGCTGCTGACCGACATGCTCGATGTTGTTTCATGTATGCCTGTTCCCGTAAGTTAGTGCCACTTTGGGTTCACGACTAGTCATGTCGGCCCGGGTTCTTGTCATATGGATGCTAGCAACACTATCATATACGTGAGCCAAAAGGCGCAAACGGTCCCGGGCCATGGTAAGGCGACACCCGTGGGAATACCGTGCGTGAGGCCGCAAAGTGATATGAGGTGTTACATGCTAGATCGGTGTGACTTAGAATCGGGGTCCCGACACGCTCCCTCAACCAGAGGATCCTCGGTGCCGGCACTGCTGGCCTCCCCGGTGGCTGCCGCCCATCGGGCGAGCTCCTCCTCCTCCGCGGCCGTCGCGGCCTTGTCCTCCACGCCACCAGCGCTGCCGGCCTCCTCGGCAAGCTGTGCCTCCCTCGCCCTGGTGGCGATGTAGTCCAGTTCCGCCTGGGTGGTGTCCTGGACGAGCAGCCGCTCGGCGTCGGCGTTGATGTACCCCTCGTGCAGAGTGTCAAAGAACTGCTGCACCTCGACGTCTTCTGGCTCCTTCCAGCTTGGGTCAGGGCCATGCGCGTTGCAGTCCGGCATCATGGCGATGATCTCGGTCCAGCGCGAATTATCATAGCGGGACCACTCCCGCCGGCAGCTTGAACAAGGTCCCCTTGAAGACCTTGCCGGCCTTCGCGGCAGATCTCGCAACCTTGCCGGTCCGCTCGACCTCGCCGTCGCGGCCCACATCGAGCTGGAAGAGCCGCTGGCAAAAATGGGCATGCCCCATCACTGTGAAGTTGTGGTCGAGGCCGGGGCGAAGCCGCATGATGTCGGCGGGGTTCGTGAAGAGCCAGGCCGGCCTCCCCTTGTTGTGCAGTGGAGCAATCCGGCGGCGGATGAAGTCCGCCCCGATCATCTCAAGGGTGAGCCCGGCCTCAGTGAGCCGAAGGATCCTGGTGATGGTGACCGTGAGCTTCTCGTCGTCGGCGTCGACATCGCTCCAGTCACTTCTGCGGACCGGCGGCACCCGGTGAACTTCGCAGAATGCCGGCGGGTCCTTCTCTTCGATCCAGCACCACCGGCTCCGCCATTCTTCCCACCTCTCCTTCATGGCACCCTCCGGCTATGCCCCCTTGGACCTTGGGATCCAGGTGATGCAACCGGAGATGGCGCCCCCTGGTTGGATCCGAGGGGAGAAGTAATGGCGAAAGAGCGCCGTGTTGGGGTGCACCCCGGCGAAGCCTTCGCAGAGGTGCGCGAAAAGGGCCATGCACGCCACCGCATTCGGGGTAAAATCCAGGAGGCGGAAGCCAAAGGTGTGCATGATGTCGCTGAGAAATCGAATAAGGGAGGACAAAGCCCGCAGAAAAAATAGTCAACAAAGAAGGGGTACCGATTTGGGGCAGCCTCGGCGCAGTCGGCGGGGATGACGCGCGTGGCTGGATGTCCCGACTTCTCTCCCCCCGTCTTCACCCCCCACAGGGGCCTGAAGGCTTCCCGAAGCTCGAACACGTCGACTGTCGAGGGGAAGAAGGCGGACTGCGTCCGCTGCACCGCCAGCGCACTCTCCGGCGGCTCCGCCGCTCCGGCGTTCTTAGCCACGCCCTTGCCCTTGACGGATTTCGGTGCCATGGTGGCTGGGAGGGAAGGGCAAAGCAGAGGGTGGCGGGAACGCAACGGCGGCGAGCGAGGGTGAAGCTTGGGGAAGAAGAGGAAGACGAGCGGAGGCTTCCGAGATTGGGATTGCGCGAAGGGTAAAGGAACAGTGCGCTCGCGGTTACCTCTTTTTATGGGGAAGCCGCGGGCTGCACTGCCAATTTACTGCGATGTGACGCATGCGTGCGGGAACGGCCCCACGCATGCCGCCCACGTCATGCGCACCCCTCCACGCCGCGCCACGCCGCGCGCGGGACGTGGGAAGCGTAGCGTGCGAAAAGTTTCACCGTGGCCAAAACCGCCCCGCCTGCCCGCGCACCGTTTTGGGCCTGGCCCAACAACGTGTCGCGCTTATGTGTGGCCCAGGCCCGAGGTGTTGGAAATATGCCCTAGAGGCAATAATAAAATGGTTATTATTGTATTTCCTTGTTCATGATAATTGTCTATTGTTCATGCTATAATTGTATTAACTGGAAACCGTGATACATGTGTGAATACATAGACCACAACATGTCCCTAGTAAGCCTCTAGTTGACTGGCTCGTTGATGAATAGATGGTTATGGTTTCCTGACCATGGACATTGGATGTCATTGATAACGGGGTCACATCATTAGGAGAATGATGTGATGGACAAGACCCAATCCTAAGCATAGCACAAGATCGTGTAGTTCGTTTGCTAAGAGCTTTTCTAATGTCAAGTATCATTTCCTTAGACCATGAGATTGTGCAACTCCCGGATACCGTAGGAATGCTTTGGGTGTACCAAATGTCACAACGTAACTGGGTGGCTATAAAGGTGCACTACAGGTATCTCCGAAAGTGTCTGTTGGGTTGGTACGAATCGAGACTGGGATTTGTCACTCCGTATGACGGAGAGGTATCTCTGGGCCCACTCGGTAATGCATCATCATAATGAGCTCAATGTGACTAAGTAGTTAGTCACGGGATCATACATTACGGAACGAGTAAAGTGACTTACCGGTGAACGAGGTATTGGGATACCGACGATCGAATCTCGGGCAAGTAACATACCGATAGACAAAGAGAATTGTATACGGGATTGATTGAATCCCCGACATCGTGGTTCATCCGATGAGATCATCGTGGAACATGTGGGAGCCAACATGGGTATCCAGATCCCGCTGTTGGTTATTGGCCGAAGAACGTCTCGGTCATGTCTGCATAGTTCCCGAACCCATAGGGTCGACACACTTAAGGTTCGATGATGCTAGGGTTATAGGGAATAGATATACGTGGTTAACAAATGTTGTTCGGAGTCCCGGATGAGATCCCGGACATCACGAGGAGTTCCGGAATGGTCCGGAGGTAAAGAATAATATATAGGAAGTGAGGTTTTGGCCACCGGAAGAGTTTCGGGCGTCACTGGTAATGTACCGGGACCACCGGAGGGTTCCGGGGGTCCACCGGGAGGGGCCACCAGCCCCGGAGGCTTGCATGGGCCAAGAGTGGGAAGGGACCAGCCCCTGAGTGGGCTGGTGCGCCTCCCACTAGGGCCCAAGGTGCAGCTTGGAGGGGAAAGGGGGAAACCCTAGGCGCAGATGGGCCTAAGGCCCACCCTAGGGCGCGCCCCCCTCTCTCCCCCTCTTGGCTGCCCCCTCCATCCCATCTAGGGCTGCCGCCCCCCTAGGGGTGGGAACCCTAGAGGGGGCGCACCCTCCTCCCCTCCTCCTATAAATAGTGGGGGTTTTGGGGCTGCAAAAGATACGAGTCT
Source organism: Triticum aestivum (assembly GCF_018294505.1). Taxonomy (NCBI): domain Eukaryota; kingdom Viridiplantae; phylum Streptophyta; class Magnoliopsida; order Poales; family Poaceae; genus Triticum; species Triticum aestivum. The sequence continues at coordinate 627,458,641 of NC_057799.1, forward strand.
CCCTCTCTCTTGGCGCAGCCCTACCCCTCTCCCTCCTCGTCTCTCGCAGTGCTTGGCGAAGCCCTGCTGGAGTGCCACGCTCCTCCATCACCACCATGCCGTTGTGCTGCTGCTGGACGGAGTCTTCCCCAACCTCTCCCTCTCTCCTTGCTGGATCAAGGCATGGGAGACGTCACTGGGCTGCATGTGTGTTGAACGCGGAGGCACCGTTGTTCGGTGCTTAGATCGGATTCGGCCGCGATCTGAATCGCTTCGTGTACGACTCCACCGACCGCGTTCTTGCAACGCTTCCGCATCGCGATCTTCAAGGGTATGAAGATGCACTCCCCTCTCTCTCGTTGCTAGTTATTCCATAGATTGATCTTGGTGATGCGTAGAAAATTTTGAATTTTTGCTACGTTACCCTACACGGGGGCTCCTGTTGGTGTACAAAAGGAGGGGCGCACCTTTGTACCCCTTTACCTGTGCACGGGCAGTTAGAGCCACGCCCACGGTCGCACCAAGCAGAACAGGGTAGGTAAACCGAGGTAAAACCGAAGCCCAAGACAACTAGAGCAACGCCAAGACCAAGAACGCAAAGAAGCAGAGGGGCGGAGCAGTTTCCCCCGGCAAGACCCTTGCCGGGGACTGCCTTAGCAGCCCCGGCAAGACCCTAGACGGGGCAGCACGCCCAAACACCAACAGGGCGAGCCACCCTTGAGCCCACGTCCCCAACACCATCAGGCACGTGGGGTCGGGGCTCGGGAGGCACCTCTGTGGTGGCATGCAGATCTTTGTGAAGACATATTCAAGATCAGATGAGGATTAGAAGACAACGATCCTCGACAAGATCCTTGCCGAGGAGAGTCACGAGACCCCCGGCAAGGCTCTTGCCGGGGACGGCTGCGCGCCACGGCAAGACCCTTGCCGGCCCCCCGGCAAGGCTCTCGCCAAAGACGCCAGCAGGACCACTGCCAGGCCCGCACCAGCCAAGTCTCCACCGCCGTTTACATGCAGCTGCCAGCCCAAACCAGCTGGGCAGGCACCTGCGTGGCAACATGCAGCTTCCAGGCCAACTCAGCAGCCGCCTGCGTGGCGGCATGCAGATCTTCGTGAAGACCCTACCACCGCGCCACCTCAGCTGCCTACCTGCCTACATGGCGCCGCACGCATCGCTGGCCAGGGCGCGTGTCCGAGCGAGGAGGAGCGGTGACGGACGGGACGGGCCTCGCCCCCGTCCCCGATAAAGCTAGGGGACACCTTAGCGGCGGATTTAATGCGACTTGTCTTGTAATCCAAGCGATAAGCTCGCAATATTGTACGCCTTTCCACCTCCTGTATTCCACTGTGGCAGCCCCTTTCGCCTATAAAAGGAGGCCCATGGCATACTGGGGAAGGATTCGGCTCTTTGGAACCACGCACTCACCATAGCTAGTTCGAGAGCTCAAGAACTCTCTGAAATACACCCACCAAAGCAGGACTAGGGTTTTACGCATCTTTGCGGCCCGAACCTAGGTAAACGATCCTTGTGCTGACTACTGATCCTGCTCTTCTTGCAACCCTGTGCCCCGGCAACCGTAGTAGGGATTCTTGTGATCCCATAGGTGTCGTTCCACACCAATAGTGATGCCCCACTTGAACTTGCACACCGCAACCTAACCCCACAATGAACTCTCACGAATACTGTTGGGGATATTACTACTGGGTATAAACCGGCCAGGAGAGGCCGGATTACCCCCAAAATGAGTTATTTATATTTGAAGCCCATGAAGACAAGGAGTGTGGCGCTTTATGAAGGCCCAGGGCCCAAATGCAGATTAAAGCCTGTAGACATAAACCGCCATTGATATGTAAACTTGTGTTGTAAGATAGAAAGGTAGAAACCGAGCCGGACACGTTGATAAGCCGGCCTCGGGATTCTGTAAACCGCCGGGCGTCAACCTGTGTATCTAAAGGGACGACCCGGCGGCGGTTTACGGACAACAAACAACAATTCGAGAGCCAGGCATAGCGGATTCGCTCCCTGGTCATCGAAACCCTAGCAATTCCACAACAACTGGATTAGGCTTTTACCTTCACCGCAAGGGGCCGAACCAGTATAAAACTCTCTGCGTCCTTTGTCCGCTTTAACCCCTTTAAGCTAACCCGTCGCGATGGCTCCACGACTAAGTCCTTTCACTAGGACATCTGCCGTGACAAACCCACGACAGTTGGCGCCCACCGTGGGGCTATCGCACGATGGTTTCGAGTTCTTAGAGGGCAGCTTCGAAGGGCTCAAGGGATACGCTGTGGGCCGGATGACCAAGAGTCGTCGCGGCAAGCTCTACATCGACAACGCTAGCTGGGGGCCCGAGGCCGGCTCAATCGAGTACGGGTACCGGGTCCCCTTCGGCGGTATTCACGTCTTCATTGGCAAGATTGGCAAGCCGGGCCCTGAGCCGGACATCTGCACCGACATCGTCGAAACGGCGCAGTGTGCGAGACCTGCCCGGGCTCAACCCGCCATGAAACGTGCCTTCGTGGGAGTCATCCACGGAGCGGAATCTGAGGATAGATCGGCACTGGTGGTGAAACCGTCGTTTACTCTGATGGCGAGTCATCTACTAGAGAGACCGAGTCATTGTACCAGTTGCAAGATGGCCGGATTGGGGGCTGTTCTGATGGCGACAGTATTCCGGGCCCCTTTGATCCGCCGAGCCGGGTTGCGATCTTCATGGCCGGCACACAGCCCGCACACCACTCCTCGACTGCAGCGGCAATGGTTTCCGAAGCAGCAGCGGTGGCAGCAGCCGGGGCAGAAGGCCCTGCGCGACCGCCGGGTCAAGTTTTATCCGACTTATTTGACGCTTTGGCGGCACTAATGGCGGAAGTTAACCCGGCAAATCAGGATTAGCATAATGCAGAAATCGCGAAGGTGAAGGATCAGATAACTCATGCCAAGGCAGACCTAGCAGCCAAGGATACCAGGATGGCTGCAGAATGGGCCGAGTTGGAGGCACAGGCTTACAGGCTTATGTTGGATCAAAGCACGTCAAACGATGTCATGAGGAGAAGGTACCGGTCTCACCCGCCTCCGGTGTATGAGGCCAGGAATCTCTTTGACACCCCAGGAGCAGGAACCAGTAATCCTCCAGTGGTAAACCGGGTGGAAGCACCTGGAGCGGGGGCGTTGGTCCAGCCGCGCCTGACGGATCCGCCTCGTCAGAACAATGTTCTGCCACAGCATGTCCCAACACCACCGGGTCATTACTCTAACCCGTTGGATAACATTGTTGTCGCCGCTTCATGATTGGCAGCTCTCCCGATCAAAGGCGAGTCCCCAGTGGCGGTCGAGACACGACGGGCTAGGGAGCTCCTTCAGACAGCCTTGACTCAGCAGTAGGCTTATTCATACAGCCGCGAAAGGATTCATTCTACTCCCCCCCCAAGCCGGAGTTATAGCAGGCATATGGATGAACCGGCCGTGTCGAGCAGTGCACGAAATCATAATCTGCCCCATGGTCATAACCCGGCGGGTGGCGGTGGTGATGCTCAGGATGTGGTGGATTGTGCTAGGGCACGTCGAGAGGTCGAGTTAGCGGCGCAGCATGAAGCCTGCCAGCTTACTCCGGTTCGTCCAACAACTTCGGTGGAACCAGGGGTTACCTCCAGTTCTTTGGGGATACCGTGTCTCGTCCCAGCTGCGCAATGTACGGCTGCCCAAGGATTTCAAGGGCCCACGTAAGGTGCCGAATTACACTGCCGATTTATCCCCCGAGTCATGGGTTGAAAGCTATGAGATGGCAATGGAGATGCTGGATGTGGACGATGCGGCGTGTGCTAAATACTTCACCATGATGTTGGAGGGAATAGCTCGCACATGGTTGAAAAACTTACCAGCTAACTCCATTGGGTCATGGGCCGAGTTAAGGGCCCGGTTCATTCAGAATTTCAAAGATACGTGCAAATAGCCCATGTCAATTGTGGACTTAGCTGCCTGTGTCCAAGAGGAAGGGGAGTCAACAACCCATTGGGTGCGCTGGGTTTCAGATATTTTGCATTCATCGGACCGCATCAACGCTGATACAGCAGTGTTAACGTTGGAAGGCAATTGCCGGTTTGCACCCCTGAAGTTAAAATTGGGACAGCTCAAACGTCACTGCAATGACATGGGGCACTTATGGCAGCTCTGGTGAAGTATGCCGACTCTGATAGTACCAAGGACCCCGAGTCTGACGATGATAAGACAGGGAAGGGAAAGAAGAGCGGCAGCACCAAAGGGCAGCAGCATAACCCGACAGCTCATGGAAATAGCGGTAAGCGTAAAGCGGATAACAATTTAGATTTTGTGGCTAACACCAATGCGCAGGATAATGGCCAGCGTCGTAAGGGTAAACCGCCCCCGCGTGGCGGAGGACCAAGTCCCAATCCGGAGCGCCTGTCTCACCTGTTAAACCAGCCTTGCCGAAAGCACGGGTCGCGGGATAAGCCGGCCACGCACCTCTGGAAGGATTGTTATATTATGCGGGAGTTCAAAAATTCAGATTTTTTTCGGTATGATCATGGACCGGGCGGCGGTTCAAGCCCCGGATCTCATGGGCCGGGTTACGGTGGAGGCAGTTCCGGTTCAGGTTTTCACGGTAATCAGAGCGGACATGGAAATCAAGGCAATCAGGGCAACCAAGGTGGTTATAATCACCAAGGGAGTCAGTAGCAACAGCAGTAGTCGGGTTACCAGAGCAACCCGAAGCAGTTGAATAGTGGGCAGTACCATGTCTTCACCACAAGCCTGTGCAAGCGCGATCAGAAGCTTCATAAAATGGCAGTGAACTCCGTTGAACCGGCGGTGCCCCGTTACTTGCGCTAGTCTGAACAGCCCATTGTTTGGAGTCGAGAGGATCATCCATCCCGGGTCGATAATCCGGGTCATCTCGCATTAGTGGTGGCGCCTCAGGTTGGAGGATATAAGTTCACCAAGGTACTCATGGATGGAGGGAGTAGTATCAACATCCTTTATTATGAAACCTTCCGTCGCATGGGGCTAACAGATAAAAATCTTAAACCGTCGAACACTATTTTCCATGGTGTGGTACCTGGTAAATCGGCGTATCCAGTCGGCAAGATAGCGCTGGAGGTTGCTTTTGGAGATGAGCATGACTCAAGATCAGAAACATTGACTTTTGAAGTGGTGAAAATCAAGAGCCCGTATCATGCCCTGTTTGGACGGCCGGCTTATGCCAAGTTCATGGCAAGGCCCTGTTATGTTTATCTGCAGCTCAAGATTACGGGGCATAATGTCGGCGTTCTGGGAACGGGGGTCCCCAGACTTGCCTGCCTGCGTCCCATAGCATGGCTAAGTCAGCGGGCCGTACGGCCCATCTCATCAACAAGGCATCCAAGACACTCGCGAGGGGCCAAGCCTCGTGAGGCGGATGACGCAAGACCTCTTCAGGAGTGGCCTAGCCAGGCATGCTCACGAGGAGCGGAGATATCAAGGCGGGGCAAACCTCACGAGGCTCTCGTGACGTGAGCCATGACGATCGAGACCAGGCAGGCGCCAGCGCGCGCAGCGTCCTTGTTTCCTCTTTGGTGCTAAGGAGGCCAGCGCAGGCGAGGAGTACCGAGGCATCAGGCAAAGGTTGTCATATCGGTGCAACGAGACCAAGACCAGAAGGACGGCAGGACGGACGTCACCGTGGAGCCCAAGACGGCGTCATCACTAGAGCTTTTCGCAGGCGAAGACCACTTTTGTCAGGATAGCTTGTACTGGCTATCCCCTTTCAAATTTGCCCGCCGTTGTTGGATCCCTTCCCGCTCAATATTTGGGAAGAGGACCAGGGCCTATATAAGTAGAGCTAGCTACCACAGTAGGGGCATCGAGTCCTCACTCACACAAGTTCGTCAAACACAAGAACACCTCAACCTCAGGAGGCTGTTCTTCCCCTTATACTGTTCATCATCAGCCCAAGAGGCAATCCACCACCACCACACTGGAGTAGGGTATTACACCACAACGGTGGCCCGAACCAGTATAAATCTCGTGTCTTTCTGTGTTGCGAGTTCGTCGAGTTCATCCGCGAGATCTTAGCGAGCTAGGGCGTGGATTGGCAGGAGGGAAAGACTTCGCGCGTACCCCAGAGTTCGAACCTCAAGGGTTTGCCGGACCCCACATCCGACATTTGGCGCGCGAGGTAGGGGTGCGCCGTAGCTCCTCTCCACCAGCCTGCGCCCCGTGCCGCCGCACTTGCCCCCATGGCAGGTGCCCCGCCATCCGCCCCTGCGGCCGACATCGACAGCGGGGCATCTGGGTACTGAGCCTTCGCCCCGCCGTACGGCGGGTGCGGTGGCCGACCATGTTCAAGCCAGAGATGCCGCCGCGTTACGACGGCGCGGCAGACCCATCGAGGTTCCTACTGGCGTACGAGGAGGCTGTCCTCGAGGCCGGAGGCGACGACAAGATCATGGCCAACTGGTTCCCCATGGCCCTCGCCGGTGAGCCGCGCGCCTGGCTGCTCAACCTCCCGGGATCCACGGTGGCCTCATAGGGGGAACTCCACGACCTCTTCACCGCTCGCTACGCGGTGCCGGCGCACCACGCAGTCACGGCCGCCTTCAAATAGCCACGTCAAGCCGTTCCTCCGTCAGATCGGGGCCACCTCCAAGCACCCGGGGGCTCCGCCGGGTTGGGCTGCGCCAGAGGCCGACCTCACTTTCGGCTCAGAAGACCACCCCGACTCCACCGCCGGCTCGGGCATGCTCCCAATGCTCTACACGCCCACCATCTGCAACGTGGCCGTTACCAAGACCCTCATCGACGGCGGTGCCGGCCTCAACTTGCTCTCCGTAGAAGCCTTCAGCCTACTTCACGTGTCGCTCGAGTGGCTCAGCCTCAGCAAGCCCTTCTCAGGAGTGGGTGGTGGAGCTGCCCACTCTCTGGGGCAGATCCGCCTCCCAGTCACCTTCGGCACACGCGACAACTACCGCACCGAGCTGGTGGACTTCTACATCGCCCGCCTCGGTTTCCCGTACAACGCCATCCTCGGGTACCTAGCTCTCGCTCAGTTCATGGCGGCGACTCACCCGGCCTACAACCTCATGAAAATGCCAGGGAGCAAGGGCGTCCTCACCATCAAGGGGGACACTAAGGAGGCCGTGACGGCACTCAGGCTTGCCTTCAAGACCGCGGCGGCAGCACAGCCCGCCGGCGCCGGTACCCCCGAGGCCAAGGAGGCCGCGCCTACCAAGAAGAAGCAGCTGTTCACCCAAGACAAGGTGGAAACCAAGCAGGTGCCGGTCAACGAGGACGGGCCTTCGGGAGCCACCTTTACCATAGGCGCCGGCTTTGACCCGGGTCAAGAGGAGGCCTTGGTGAGGTTCTTGCGCGCGAACAAGGAGATATTCGCGTGGGAGCCCAATCAGCTGGTAGGGGTCCCGAGGGAGGTGATTCAGCATCATCTGAGGGTATGCCCCAACATACGCCCCGTGAAGCAGCGAGCGAGACGGCAGTCCACTGAGAAGCAGGCCTTCATCGTCCAGGAGACACGCAAGCTGGAGGCGGCAGGTGCCATTCGCGAAGTTCGATATCCCGAATGGTTGGCGAACCCCGTCGTACTGCCGAAGAAAGGCGGGAAGGAACGGATGTGCGTCGACTTCACCAACCTTAACAAAGCCTACCCTCAAGATCCGTTCCCGCTCCCGCGCATCGACCAGATTGTCGACTCCACCACTGAGTGCGACCTGCTGTGCTTCCTGGATGCATTCTCAAGGTATCATCAGATCAAGATGGCGGTGGAAGATGTGGAGAAGACAACCTTCCTGACACCATGTGGGGTGTACTGCTACACCTGCATGCCCTTCGGGCTACGCAATGCGGGCGCGACCTTTCAGCGGCTGATGCACATCGCCCTGGGCGGCAGCTCGGGAGAAACACATAGGCCTACGTCGACGACATAGTGGTAAAGTCTCGCGAGGCGAGGACATTGATTCAAGACTTGGAGGAGACCTTCGAGAGCCTGCGCCAAGTGAACTTGAGGCTTAACCCGGAGAAGTGCGTGTTCGGCATCCCCTCCGGCAAGCTGCTAGGATTTCTCGTATCCCACAGAGGGATCGAGGCGAACTCGGAGAAGATCAAGGCCATCGAGGACATGAGCCCACCACAGACCCTCAAAGAGATGTAAAAGCTAGCAGGGCAGGTGACCGCATTGGGGCGTTTCATCTCCAAACTAGGAGAGCGCGCCTTACCCTTCTTCAAGCTCATGAAGAAGAAGGGCCCATTCGAGTGGACCCCGGAGGCCAACCAGGCCTTCCAAGACCTCAAGAAATACCTTACCAGCCCTCCGGTGATAGTGGCACCACGGCCTCTCGATCCCCTAGTACTCTACCTTGCCGCCACCCCATACTCCGCCAGCGCGGCGCTGGTGGCGGTTCGGGAGGAGCGCCAAGCCAAGGGCGCGCTGCGCCAAGCCGGGGCTAAAGAGGTGCAGGGTCAGGAAGGCGCAGCAAAGGCCTCAGCGGCAGAAGACCAAGCTCGGCAGGACAACGCCGCAGAAACTCCTGAAGACATTCAGGTCTCAGGAACCCCTCCACCTCAGGAGATGCCCCAATCTCCGCAGGACCCATGCCTCGACAGTGTGCCAGCCCTCGTCGAACACCCGGTGTACTTCGTCAACACCGTGCTGCGGGACGCAAGGGCACGCTACCTCATGCCTCAGAAACTCCTGCTCGCACTCTTGGTGGCCTCACGCAAGCTGCGACACTACTTCCAGGGCCACCCCCATCAAGGTCGTCTCGGCCTACCCATTGGAAAGGGTGCTCAGAAGCCCCAACTCAGCTGGAAGGGTCGCTGAGTGGAACATCGAGCTGCAAGCATTCCAGTTGGAGTTCAACACTACCAGGGTCATCAAGGGGGCCGCGCTCGCTGATTTTGTGGCAGAATGGACGGATGCCCCGACACTTGAGGAAGGCGAAGACCGGTCCACCTCACCAGGGAGCGAGGCTCCAGACGGCTGGGTCATGTATTTCGATGGCGCCTTCGCGCACCAGGGCGCGGGGGCTGGAGCAGTGCTCATCTCGCCCACTCAGGACAAGCTCTACTACACCGTGCAACTTTGCTTTCAGCACGGCGAGAAGGTCTCCAACAATATCGCAGAATACGAAGGCCTCATAGCTGGCCTGAAGGCTGCGGCAGCTCTAGGGGTGAAGCGCCTTACCGTCAGAGGCGACTCGCAACTCCTCGTCAACTTCTCCAACAAGGTATACGAGCCAAAGGACGAGCATATGGAGGCATACCTCGCGGAGGTGCGCAAGATGGAAAAGCAGTTCTCAGGCCTGGAGCTGCAGCACGTGCCCCGGGGCACCAACAAGGAAGCCGATGACATCGCCAGGAGAGCATCCAAGCGGCAACCGCAAGAGCCCGGTGTCTTTGAGGAGCGGATCTTCAAGCCATCAGCTACACCACCTCTTTCAAGCACGAGTTGGCCTCGGGAGGAGCTCCCCCAGCCTCCAGCCACGGGAGCCCCAGCCTGTGGCCCGACCTCAGGAGCTCGGCTGCTCTTGGCGCTCGAGCCCCAGGAGGAATGCTGGATCAAGGAATTCAAGGAGTACTAGATGCAAGGGACGCTGCCGGAACAGGAAGAGGACGCAGAGCGCGTGGCCCGGCAGGCCACGGCATACTGTATCCAAGACGGCGAGTTGTACAGGAAACGACCAAACGATGTCACGCTGCGCTGCATCTCCGGTGATCAAGGAAGGGAGTTGCTGGTTGACATACATGGTGGGGATTGTGGGCACCATTCGTCGTCACGGACCCTCGTCGGCAAGGTGTTCCGCAGTGGATTCTACTGGCCTACGCACTCAACGACGCAGCCGAGCTGGTGAAGTCCTGCGAGGCTTGCCAATTCCACGCCAAGCAAATTCACCAGCCAGCTCAGGGCCTCCAGACCATCCCGCTCACGTGGCCATTCGTGGTCTGGGGGCTGGACATCTTAGGCCCGTTCCCACGGGCGCCAGGGGGCTACCGCTATCTCTACGTCGCCATCGACAAGTGGGCGGAAGTGGTAGCCGTCCGTACCATCCCGGCCGGCTCCGCTGTCAAGTTCATCAAGGGCCTCGTGAGCCGCTTCGGGGTCCCCAACCGCATCATCACAGATAACGGCTCGCAGTTTACTAGTAACCTCTTCAAAACCTACTGTGCTAACCTTGGAACGCAGATCTGCTACGCTTCGGTAGCGCACCCCAGGAGCAATGGCCAGGCTGAACGCGCCAACGCGGAGGTCCTGAGGGGCCTCAAGACCAGGACCTTCAAGAAGAAGCTGGAGGCCTGCGGCAGGGGCTGGCACGATGAGCTCCAGTTCGTGCTGTGGTCCATCCGCACCATCGCCACCAAGCCAACAGGAGAGACTCCATTCTTCCTCGTCTATGGAGCTGAAGCAGTCCTTCCTCACGAGGTCAAGCATCGCTCCGCACGGGTCCTGGCGTTCGACGAAACGCAGCAGGACGCCACGCGGGGGATGGATCTCGTGCTGGGGAGGAACGCCGTCGCGAAGCTGCATTGAGGGCGGCAAGGTACCAACAAGCGCTGCGGCGATACCACTGCCGCAACGTCCGCTCCAGGACGCTCGAGGTGGGCGACCTCGTCCTGAGGCGGGTCCTCTCCAGGGAAGGGCTGCACAAGCTCTCGCCCATGTGGGAGGGCCCGTTCAGGGTCGTCCATGTCTCCAGGCCTGGTGCAGCGCGCCTGGAGACGCAGGACGGGATGCCCATCCAGAACGCCTGGAACATCCAGCACCTCCGGAAGTTCTACCCATGAAGCAAGGCCCAGAGCCTGTGAAGAAAGGCCCAGAGCCTGTAAAGAAGGCCCGGTGCCTGTGAAGAATCGCCGCCCGTGACACTCTCACGTAATAATGAGTTGGGGCTGTACACGCCCCGGAGTCTCAGGAGCGCCGGCCTCAGGCCCTGGGGCTCCCGCCCACGCCTAGTGGCAGCACTTAGCTCCGCGCTGGTGAGAAGACTTGAAGACTAGATTAGGTGCCGGACGCGGCTTTTCATTTGCTTTCCGTAGTTGGCTCGCTTTTCCTTAATCGAAGTTTGCTTTTGGCGTTCCTTGCTGATTTGATTCCCTCGCCTCTTACCGCATTTTCCGGCTCTGGTTTGCTCGTGTTCTCTCTCTCGCATACCTCGCGAGGGGGCTAGGCAGGTGCCCTCGCGAGCATTTTTCTCCTCTCTGCCTTCTCGCGAGCCACCCTCGTTCGAGCCCAAAAACTGGCGCACCTCTCCTAGTCCGTGCCCCACGGGTACCGCGATACAAAGCGCCAGGTCAAGGCTTGGGCGGACGGCAAATCTTCTAGCGCACCTCCTAACGAATTTTTGCAGTTCCTGAGCAAACACAGACCACCAGGTTAAGATGGACACGAGGAAACAAACGCCTCGTAAGGAAGAGGGCGTCCCGAATGCACGAGGTTAAGTTATCTTTGCGCAAAATAACAACACGGCACGGGAACAACACGCACAATGCAATAACCAAGGAACCACAGTTCGATACACGCCCATCTGGGCCCATACTGGTTTCATATTTTATGCAGGAAAAAGAGCAAAACAAAAGTGGCGTTGCAGCGATCCGCGGAGGCAGGCCCCTAGCGACACCCCGAGCCTAGCCGGACCCTTCCTCACGCTTCACGGAGGCGCGGCGATGAGATGACCCACTGCCGCCTTCAAAGCGGGCGCGGCGACGCGGCGGCTGGTCATAGCTTCCACTGCTGGAGCAGTAGCCAGAGGAAGAGCCACCGTAGCTGGACGAGACACAGTCGCCGCCGAGGGCAGGCTCGCCCTCATCCTCGTCGCGACCGTCCCTAAGGCCGAGCACCTCCTCACCGTCGTTCGCCTCGGGGCAGCACCCGGCGTGGCGACCATCTTCCCCAAACACCGTCACATAGAGGGTCGATCCACCATCATACTTGAAGTGGAGGGTACACCGCCTGCCCAGGCCGAGCGCGGGCGAACGTCTGCCAGCCGCGGGCCAGGGCTATGTTGCCCGCGGCGGAAGTCTCGACCGTGACCCAAGAGGCCTTGCTGCAGCAACCATCCGCCTGCAACCAGAGTCCGCCTGGACCGGAGGCCGGCAGTTCGCCGTCGAAGAAGCACGGAAGATGGAGCCAGTTGCCGGCCGGGTTCTCCGACCAGACGACAAACTCCGGTGACACCTCCGCCGAATGGAAGCACGGACGGGGAGGCCGCGCCACCATAGCACGCCTCCCCTCGTCAACTAGACCGCCATGGCTGGGACGACCCCCTCCGCGTGCCGCGGCGCCGCCACGACAGTGGGCCACGGTGGGGGTCGCAGCGCGCTTGCGCAGAGGGCCGCGTCCGCGCTTGGGCGCCGGGGAGCCGGGTCCCTCGCGAGGGGCCTTCCCCTTCTCGGCGGCAGAGAACTTCCTTCGTGGCGCCATTGGTGGCACTGCAAGCAATGGAGCGAGGAGGAAGAAGCAAGCGAGCAAGGAAGAGATGGGCGACGGGGGCTCCGCCCCCCTCCCCATTTATAGCGGGAAAAGGCCAACCGGCGCCCCCCACGATCACAGGTAATGATGGTTTTCCTTGCATGTCGCAGGGACTTGTCAAGTCGAGCAGTTGCCGAGGCAGCGTGGGGAAGCGGAGACGCCCCCGTCCAATTAACCGCCACACAGCAACCGAGGCCGCGGGCTTTTGGGGCCTGCAGTGCTCCGTACTTGACCCCTGGCTTCTCCGCGAAGCCAAGCCCGAGCGCACCTTGGGCCCGGGGGCTACTGTCGGCGTTCTGGGAATGGGTGTCCCCAGACTTGCCTGCCTGCGGCCCACAGCGTGGCTAAGTCAGCGGGTCGTACGGCCCATCTCATCAACAAGGCATCCAAGACCCTCGCGAGGGGCCAAGCCTCGCGAGGCGGACGACGCAAGACCTCTTCAGGAGTGGCCTAGCCAGGCATGCTCACGAGAGCGGAGATATCAAGGCAGGGCAAACCTCACGAGGCTCTCGTGATGTGAGTCATGACGATCGAGACTAGGCGGGCTCCAGGCGGGCGCCAGCGCACGCAGCGTCCTTGTTTCCTCTTTGGTGCTAAGGAGGCCAGCGCAGGCGAGGAGTACCAAGGCATTAGGCAAAGGTTGCCATATCGATGCAACGAGACCAAGACCAGAAGGACGGCAGGACGGAGGTCACCGAGGAGCCCAAGACGGCGTCATCACCAGAGCTTTTCGTAGGCGAAGACCACTTTTGTCAGGATAGCTTGTACTGGCTGTCCCCCTTCAAATTTGCCCGCCGTTGTTGGCTCCCTTCCCGCTCAATATTTGGGAAGAGGACCAGGGCCTATATAAGTAGAGCTAGCTACTACAGTAGGGGCATCGAGTCCTCACTCACATAAGTTCGGCAAACACAAGAACACCTCAACCTCAGGAGGCTGTTCTTCCCCTTGTACTGTTCATCATCAGCCCAAGAGGCAATCCACCACCACCACACTGGAGTAGGGTATTACACCACAACGGTGGCCCGAACCAATATAAATCTCGTGTCTTTCTATGTTGCGAGTTCGTCGAGTTCGTCCGCGAGATCTTAGCGAGCTAGGGCGTGGATCGGTAGGAGGGAAAGACTTCGCGCGCACCCTAGAGTTCAAACCTCAAGGGTTTGCGGGAACCCCACATCCAACACATAAGGGGACCATAACAGTACATGGGAGCCGTAAGATCGCTTTGGAATGTGAAGAAGGTGATGCGGCCTGCGCTGAGTCAGTTGGTGCAACTGAGGAGTTGAAGTTTTACAAGGACAATGTTGATCCGGCAGATATGACTTCATTGAAAAAGCCAACTACGGAGCATGATCCAGCCCTGCAGTTTAAACCGGCTGATGAGACCAAGCTGGTTGATTTTGTGCCTAGCGATTCATCCAAGCAGTTTAGCATCAGCGCTAACTTGGATCCGAAATAGGAAAGCGCGCTCATCGAGTTCATCCGTGAGAACCGGGACATCTTTGCATGGAAACCTTATGACATGCCAGGTGTACCGAGGGAACTCGCTGAGCACACTCTTAATGTTGATCCCAAGTTTAAACCGATCAAGCAGTTTCTCCGCCGCTTCAATGAAGAAAGGCGCAAGGCTATTGGTGAGGAGGTAGCCAGGCTCTTGGTAGTTGGTTTTATTGTTGAGGTATTTCATCCTGAGTGGTTGGCTAATCCGGTGTTAGTACTCAAGAAGAACGACACCTAGTGTATGTGTGTGGACTACACAGATTTGAACAAGGCTTGTCCAGCAGATCCTTTTGCCCTCCCTCGTATTGATCAAATCATTGATGCTACGGCGGGTTGTGACCGTTTGAGTTTTTTGGATGCATATTCTGGTTACCATCAGATCAAAATGGCAGTTAAGGACCAAGAGAAGACGGCTTTCATAACTCCCTTTGGAGCCTTCTGCTATGTATCTATGCCTTTTGGGCTCAAGAGTGCCCAGGCGACTTATCAGTGCTGTGTGCAGAATTGTCTTCATAATTAGATCGGCCGCAATGTTCATGCCTATGTAGATGATATTGTGGTGAAATCCAGAAAGGAGGCGACATTGATAGATGACTTGAAGGAGACTTTTGATAACCTCCGGGTTTATAAGATGATGCTTAATCCGGCTAAGTGTGTCTTTGGTGTACCGGCAGGCAAGCTTTTGGGCTTTCTGGTGTCTAACAGGGGCATTGAAGCTAATCCGGAGAAAATCAAGGCTATAACTTCTTTGGCTAAACCGAAGTGTATCAATGATGTTCAACGCCTGGCAGGCCGGATTGCAACCTTGAGCCGGTTTATCAGTCGCCTTGGGGAGAAGGCAATCCCTTTATATCAGATGCTGAAGAAGACGGATGACTTCGTCTGGAGTGACGCCGCCAATGAAGCGTTTGAGGACTTAAAGTGGCAGCTGGCCGAGCCGCCGGTCCTTGCTGCTCCTGTTGACAAAGAGCCCTTGTTGTTATATGTGGCTGCTAATGCCCGGGCTGTTAGCGTGGCTATTGTGGTGGAGCGCAAGGAGGCCGGAAAGGAGTATCCGGTTCAACGGCCGGTTTATTATATCAGTGAAGTACTTATTGAGTCCAAGCAGAGGTACCCACATTGGCAGAAGCTGGTGTACGGAGTTTTCATGGCGAGCCGGAAGCTTAAGCAATATTTCCAGGGCCATCCCATCACTGTGGTCAGTTCTGCTCCTTTGGGGGATATAATCCAGAACACGGAAGCAACTGGCCGGGTTGCCAAGTGGGCTATTGATCTTGGGCCTCACGGGTTAAAATATATGCCCCGTACGGCGATCAAATCTCAGGCGCTTGTGGATTTCATCAATGACTGGACAGAATTACAAGTGCCGGAAGAGAAGCCAGGTCATACTTATTGGACTATTCATTTTGATGGGTCCAGGCAATTGGAGGGCTCGGGGGCTGGAGTTGTGCTAACTTCCCCACGAGGTGATAAGTTTTGTTATGTTCTCCGTTTAATGTTCCCTTGCACTAACAATGCAACTGAATATGAAGCTTTACTCCACGGTCTTCGGATGGCTAAGGAGATGAATTTGAGCCGGGTTAAGTGCTTCAGTGACTTGGACCTAGTGGCTCAACAAGTGTCTGGTACTTGGGATTCCAAGGATCCGCTCATGGCAGCATATCGTCGAGAAGTGGATATTGTTGTAGGTCACTTCAAAGGCTATCAGGTTGATCATGTGGACCGGCGGAAGAATGAAGCGGCGGACGCTTTAAGCCGTTTGGGTTCCCAGCGTAAACCGGTTCCACCCAACGTCTTTCTGGATGTGTTGCATAATCCGTCGGTTAAACTCCCCACAGAGGAGGATCTGGTTGTTCCTCATCCGGAGGCTCAATTGGTGGCAGCACTTCATATGATCCCAGATTGGACGGTCCCATATTTGGCGTATATGAACCGGGGCGAGTTACCAGAGGATGAAACTTTGGCCAGGCAGATAATCCGGCGGTCCAAGTCCATGACTATTGTCAATGGAGAATTACATCATTGCAGTGTGACAGGGGCGTTTCAGCGTTGCGTGTCTCCTGAAGAAGGCCGCGAGATTCTGCGTGAGATCCACGAAGGGGATTGTGGTCATCACGCCGGTTCAAAGTCCCTGGTGGCTAAAGCCTTTCGTCCTGGCTTCTATTGGCTGACGGCTCATGCTGATGCGGAGGACTTGGTGAAAAAGTGTGACGGTTGTCAAAAAATTTCACGCCGAGCTCATGTTCCGGCCCAAGAATTGAGGATGATTCCAATCACTTGGCCGTTTGCAACTTGGGGGCTGGATATGGTTGGGCCCTTTAAGAGATCCAAGGACAAGAAAACCCACCTTTTGGTGGCGGTTGATAAGTTCACTAAGTGGGTGGAGGCAGAGCCAGTCAGCAAGTGTGATGCAGCTACGGCGGTTCAATTCATCAAGAAGGTGATTTTCCGGTTTGGCTTTCCACACAGCATTATAACTGATAATGGTACCAATCTGTCCAAATGTGCTATGAAAGAGTTCTGTCAACGTGAGCATATCCGTCTTGACGTGTCATCCGTGGCTCACCCCCAATCTAATGGTCAAGCGTAGAGAGCCAATCAAGAGATCTTGAGAGGTATCAAGCCCCGGCTTATGGTTCCTTTGCAACGGACGCCGGGTTGTTGGGTGGAGGAGTTACCTTCTGTGTTATGGAGCATCAATACCACACCCAACAGATCTACGGGTTACACGCCTTTTTTCATGGTTTACGGAGCAGAGGCGGTTCTCCCTAGTGACATCCGTCATGACTCGCCTCGTGTGGCGGCTTATGTCGAAGCTGATAATGAGAAGGCGCGACAGGAAGCACTTGACCTGTTAGATGAGGAGCGTGACATTGCAGCAGCCTGTTCGGCGATTTATCAGCAAGATCTGCGTCGTTATCACAGCCGTCGGGTTAGAACCAGAACTTTTCAAGAAGGCGATCTGGTGCTCCGACTCATCCAGGATCAGACTGATATGCACAAGTTATCCCCGCCTTGGGAAGGGCCCTTTGTGGTCAGCAAGAATCTGCATAATGAATACTACCTTATAGATGTTTGAGAGCACAAAGACTCACATAAATCGGAGGAGGAGACCCACCGGCCGTGGAATATCGCTCATCTTCGGCCTTATTATACTTGAGCCACAGGCTCTGCTTATGTACATAATTATGACAATGTGTATATTACGATCAGTATAATAAACTGGAGCCTCAGCTAAAGTGGGGTATCCATTGTTTTTCTTACATCATGTGTGGTTATATGGGGGCTTCTGTTCATAAAGCGGAGTCCGGTTTACCCCTTGATTCAGCTTATAAAGCTTTATATCAAAATCACTTGGGGGCTTGGTCGTATTCGAACCATAGATACACCTCTTGATTGGCGTAAGGCCACCAGGAAAATCACTTGGGGGCTTGGTCGTATTCGAACCATAGCTACACCTCTTGATCGGCGCAAGGCCACCAAGAAAATCACTTGGGGCTTGGTCGTATTCGAACCATAGCTACACCACTTGATCGGTTCAAGGCCAAAAGAAAATTACTTAGGGGCCAAAGAGAGTATTGCAAAAGCACAACTCAAACATAGGCACCCACTGAGCACAGCTCAAAATATTGCTTGGGGATTCTTTGCTTCGCAATGAATAAAGAATCTACACTTGTAATAGGCTATCAAGCCACAGCTTGGAAGCCTGGTGTATTCACCTAAAACCCCGGGTTATCCTGCCTTTTTAAGTAAGCCACTCCGTCCAGGTAAACCTGGTATGACCCGCCGAACTTTTGACAAGTCACTCTCATAGACCCTGAACTTGTCAAAGTTAAAACGACGATTGGTTAAAGATTGAGGTCCATCTTAAAAGGCTTTATAAAATGGTTTAACTCAGCGGCCTGGCAGCCGATGAAAAGCCTCGATTTAGGGCCTGGAAGCCCGTGAAAAACCTTGACTACAAAATTTTATATGCTTTTATTTGCCAAGGTTTTTCTCTTTTGATGGGATTTATAATATTTTCTGATAGACCGGTGTTTGTTGACCCGGCTTGGCTTTCAACTAGAAGTTGTCAGTACAGGATCAGTTATAATCCGGCACTTATTAACCCGGTCTGGTTTAGACTATAAGTCGCCAGTGTTATATATGGATAAACCGGTGTTTATCATAACCCGGTACGGTTTCATCATAAACCGGTATACTATGAAAGGAGTTATCAGTCCTTAAAACTGGGGTTATCGCCCTTACTACAAAAGTTGGTCAACCAACGATGTGATTCAATGTCACAGGTATCATTTATTTTCGTATTTGATTATCTTTTTTACAGCCTTGGTTATAAACCCTGGCTATATATCTAGGGCATCATGACCTGTCCGGCGGTAAACCGCCAGGACACGTTCAACTTTTTGTATGCAGGAACAGCTGAATAAACCGCTATGGACTATGAACATAATATATTATAAGTATGGCGGATTAACAGTCTCAGGCAAAATAAGTATGCACAATGGCATAGCAGACCAAGTGTTTGAACTAGCCTATTACAAGGTGCTCTTAATGCCCAAAAGAATAATTGTTTTCAGCAAGCGTAGCAGAACGCAGATGATTAAACCGGCCTCTGGATCATGACTCGTCACCAGGCTGACCTGACGGCTGTGGATCGTCTTGCACCGGTTCATCCTCTTCCTCGCTACCCAGTGGCTGGAAGTCAACAGTTGCCCAATCGATCCCAGTTAGGGCTTGGAATACAGCTTCATCGCTTATAAGTGTGGACGGTTCAACATCAGGGGCATAGGTGTGCTTACGGATTGGTGGGATGAGATTTTGAGCCTCAGGAGTTGGTGCAGCAACCCGTTTGTTGTTGACGTCATAACTCGCCTGATAGTATGAAAGGTCACCTTCTTCAGCCAATTCACAGGCCAGTGGACGCATCTCCCTGGTTATGACTCGGAGAGCATCATTGTCAAACTCTGATCCGTCCTCCTTTAAGCTCGGAAAGCCCTTACCCACATCCACCGGATCAAGATCAGGCACCCATGCTTTCGCCCGGGTTAGTGCAGTCAGAGCACCTGCCCTTGCGGCCGATCTTTTGAGTTCTTCAACCCGGGCAGGCAGCATTGACAACCTTTCTAAATTTTCTTTGATCAAGGTGGGGGTGGCTTGTTATGAGAAGCAGTGCATATGACCCGTTGCGCGCCGGTATATAACTGCTCTATAAGGGTGTAGGCAGCCTTCAGTTTCTTCTGTATGCCAGAGCCCAGATGACTAATGCGAGTTCCTGCATCATTGTGAACATCAGTAAACCGACACTGTATGGGATGATATGATGAAAAATTTAAAGCAAGGATATTTACCAAACACAGCAGCAGTCATGGCATGTATTTGCCGCTTCACACTAGTCAGCTCGTCTACCACCGGTTTAAGAGCTTCTTCTGCGTCTTCGGCTCTTTTTTGCAATGCGGATTTTTCTATGTCCCAATCCGCCCGCTCCTTGTTGAAACCCTCCTTCAGTTTTTCCATGGTGGCTAAGGCACTGGTCAGTTCATCTTTGGCTTTGGAGGTTTCTGCTTGCTGGGACTTGATGTTTTCTTGCAGATCAGCGGTTTGAGTTTCCTTTTTGCTCAGATCAGCCTGTAAGAGACACACATATCATGAGTTGATAGTACATATTTGAAGTACCAAGCACATAACAAGTTATGCATCTGATACTTGGGGGCTAATGCCTATTTTCTCGTTATCAGAAGTCTCTACAAGTCCCAAGCACAATACAAGTATTATTCTTGGCACTTGGGGGCTAATGTGTGTTTGCTCAAAGTAAGATTAGGGGTATTTCTTCTAAAAAGTCCCGGTTCATCTTCATAAGTTAAACCGGCCCTTGGGGACTACACTAGCGAAAGTTACAGTATTATAATTCTAAAGTACCGGTTCATCTTTAAAAGATAACCCGGCCCTTGGAGACTAAGCATGCAAATTTGAGATATTACAAAGTCCCGGTTTAGATTGATATCATAAACCGTCACTTGGGGGCTACTGGAGTTGATATTTGGAATTGGATATAAGAGAGAAACACTTATGCAGAGTTAAGCACTAGTTACCTCATATCGCTCTTTCATCAAGTTTACTAAACCGGCCTCATAGTCGCGGCTTGTGTACAGACGGTTCAAGAAGCCAGAGTAAATGTCTTGGGCGTTGAGATGGGCGTAGCTTGACAAATCTGTGTTCCACTTGCCTTTGCCCATAGCAGAAAGTTCATCCTTGGCGCTATGCTTGGATAAAGTGACAGGATTGCCAGGAGCAGTGTGGCCAAAGCCAGTAATCATGATGTCATCTTCCTTGTCACCAGCAGCCTCCACTGGAGTTGACGGCTTATCAGTAGCCTTAGCTGGACTTGCCGGTTTATCAGTTTCTCGGACCGGGCTTGTCGGTTTATCGGACTGGCCTGATGGGGCAACTTCTACTTGTTCAACAATGAAGTCATAATCTTGTGGTGGCGGATCATCAAGCAGAGCGTCAGCATTTGTTTCTACCGGATCTGGAGTTTTTTCCGGTTCAATAGTGATATTATCATTATACGGTTTATTTAGCCGAGCCTTCTTGCGGGGTCTAGGCTTGGCACTGAGAAGAACAAACATAAAGGTCAATACATTAGGTGAATATAAGATATTAAGGATTAAATTAAAAACATAACTCACCCAAGAACTGTCTTGAGGGGTGGAAGTTGTGTGGCCGTTGACTCGCCAGAGGATGAGTGAGGTGTGCCCTGATAATTTGAATCAGACGGATTAAGAGGTTCTCGGAAACAACCCGCCTTGGGGCAAGAAGTATCAGGAATGTAAGAGACCTCGGATCGGCGTTTTCGGACTGGAGTGTTCGGTAAACCGGCGGAGGTAACTACCTGGCCGTTGTGCCGGGTTGTGCGGCGAGCTTCGTGTTGCTGCGTCTTCAAAAGAAAGTTTGGGTCCAAGTGAGCAAGGGGGTGAGAAAATTTTACTTTCCGGTTTGTTCGACGGATTTTCGGTGTTGGCAGAGGATCTGAACCGGAGGAAAGAATAATTACCTCTACATCATCAGCTTGGCTGCCTTCAGCGTCGTCCTGATAATAGTCATTGTCAATGAGGTGTATGAAAAATGAACCAAGAGAGTCAAGTTCTACCTCAGAGTCCGGATTAGCCAAGTCAGCATCAGCATTTCTTTCGGAAGACTCAGTGGTCCTCTTCTTGGCAGGTTTTTTAATAACCTTCGTCTTGGGGCGAGGTGTCTTGGCCGGTTTATCCTGTGGTTTCTTCTTCCAGAACGGATCATCGCCCTGCCAAAGATGGACAAAATTTTGAGAGAGTATTTAAAAAGGAGCAAGCTAAAACAAAAAAGGTTGTGATTCTTACAGTTGGCGGTTTATTGGAAACGCAGAAAGGACTTAACCCGGTCTGGCTACAGGCAGCTTCCGGTTCATTCAATATTTTCTTGACAGCCTTAGTACATTCAATATTTTCTTGACAGCCTTAGTAACTTCAGCTTCTGTTAGCTGAATGTCGATATGTCGTTGAGGGTCTTTTAAATCCCCTGTGTACTCACACGTTAAGCCGGGGCGCCGGCTTAAAGGAAGAATGCTCCAAGATATCCAGCAGCGAACAAAGTCAACACCTGTTAAACCGTTTGCCATAAAGGCTCTGAGCTTTGACAGTTGTGGTGCATAGTTGGACCATTCCTTGGCAGTCAGCCTCTGAGGAAATGGATGAGTGTTGCTAAGCCGGTGAGGACGGTAACCCGGCAGAGGATTCTCGTTAGTTGGAGATGTGTCCCGGCAATAAAACCAAGTTTGATTCCAGTCCTTGGGGTGACTATGAAGCTTGGCGTGAAGGAAGCTGACATCTTTCCTCTTCTGAATTGTCATTCCACTAAGTTCAGTATTGGGCCCATCTATAAACTCAGTACGGCGGTTCAAGTAGAAAAGGTCTCTGAACAGCTCAAATGTGGGCTCCTCTTGAAGATAGACCTCGCAACATACTTGGAAATTGCAAATATTGGACACAGAGTTTGGTCCAATATCTTGAGGGTGGAGTTGGAAGCTGGCAAGCACATCTCGGAAATTTTTGAACCGGGAGGGCTAAAGCCTCGACCCAGATGGTCAGCGAACACGACTACTTCTCCGTCCTTGGGTTCAGGAGGATTTTCCGGACCAGGGGCCCTCCAGTGGATGACTTCTTTCTTTGCTAAAGCGTCGGTTGCGACACATCTGTCTCGTTGTTCTTCAGTAACCCGGGAAGGAACCCAGTTACACTCGTAAACTTGTTTGGCCATTCCAATGGAAAGCTGAAACATGGTTATTGCCGGTTTAAAATTTATAATGGACAAGTATAAAGCGACGCAAGATCAGAAGAAGACAGAGGTATATACACATTGTTAAACCGGAGTCAGACATTGGAGAAGGTACAAAGATAAAAACGGCTTGGTGGTTAAATAGGGGACTAATGGTACCTACCGGATCATCATTTTTCTAAAAAATTAAACTGCTTACTTTGGTATAGAAGGTACAGGTCTAAGATGCCTAAGTGAGGGAAAAACAAGTTTCACAGATTAACATGGTAATTCAGATCTGCAGCGTGTTGGTAAATCAAAATATATTCCGACCTAAAGCGCGGGTGCTTAAGCAGTTTAACAGATCCAGATGAGTTGTTTCTACACAAAGCAGATGATCCAAGGATGAAAAAGGGGATTATAACTACAACTGTGTAAGAAAGTGGCAGATCTGAGGTCATCATTTACGCTATCAAGAAGAACAGGGAAGAACAGTTTCAAGCCTCGAGGAACACCGAAACCCTAATGATAGATCTAGAGCAAGGAAGAGGAAAACTTACTGATGCTGACGGAGCAGCGGAGGAGCGCCGCGTTTCCCTGGTGCGTTCAGGTTGATGCAGCGGCCGGAGTTGAGGTCGAGGGCGGAGCTTGGCGACGGCGGCCGCGCGTGAGGGTTAGGTCGGCTCGAGGAGGAAGAAGAAGCAAAGAGGCACGGGGGGAATGGAAAAGACCCCCTGGTCCTATTTATAAAGGCAAAGGGATAAGTGACACGCGCGAAAATCGAGGAGCCCAAAAGTTGGATATGTGACAGAGATGTCGCCTCGATTGTCGGAGGCTCATTAATGAAGGTGAGCTATATGCAATATTTAATAACAGGTGACGTCATGGCGGTTTATCATGATCCTGGAAGATGACGTCATGGCGGTTTACAAGTTTTATGTGAAGGTGATGCAGGAAGAATTTTTCTCAAGTGTTGAAGATTGACATGAACCAGTTCAAATCAATCTGGGGCCTAATGTTGGGGATATTGCTACTGGGTATAAACCGGCTAGGAGAGGCCGGATTACCCCCAAAATGAGTTATTTATATTTGAAGCCCATGAAGACAAGGAGTGTGGCGCTTTATGAAGGCCCAGGGCCCAAAGGCGGATTAAAGCCTGTAGACATAAACCGCCATTGATATGTAAACTTGTGTTGTAAGATAGAAAGGTAGAAACCAAGCCGGACATGTTGATAAGCCGGCCTCGGGATTCTGTAAACCGCCGGGCGTCAACCTGTGTATATAAAGGGACGACCCGGCGGCGGTTTAGGGACAACAAACAACAATTCGAGAGCTAGGCATAGCGGATTCGCTCCCTGGTCATCGAAACCCTGGCAATTCCACAACAACTGGATTAGGCTTTTACCTTCACCGCAAGGGGCCGAACCAGTATAAAACTCTCTGCGTCCTTTGTCCGCTTTAACCCCTTTAAGCTAACCCGTCGCGATGGCTCCACGACTAAGTCCTTTCACTAGGACATCTGTCGTGACAAACCCACGACAAATACCATGGGTTAGCACACAAAGCGTAATGGACAATGCTTACCATACCATGGGATCACTTGATCCCTCGATACATCTTGTACGCTTTGTGTGTTGAATCTTTCCAACTCTCTTCATTTGGATGATGTCTTGAAGGTACACATGAATGATCACACAATCTTCTTCTTCAAGACATGCTTGCAATAAGATCAACACTCACATGACCAATCTTTGGATAATTCCTTAATAGCACCTTGGTCAACTCATAAACTCCTTGAAACCAACACATGGACTTCAAAAAAAGCCTATGGACAAATCCTTCAAATATAACTCAATGCAACCATTAGTCCATAGAGAATGTCATCATTACCAAAACCACACATGGGGGTACCGCATGTCCTTTCAATCTCCCCCATTTTGGTAATTGATGACAATCACTTTTAAGAGAGTTTATATAAGGAATTATGCATCACCATGCAATGCAACAACCAATGATGCATGAGTATGAGATGCAAATGCTTAGGAACAAACCAAAGCAAGGAGAAAACTCTGAAGACTTTTCCACAAAACTCTCTGAAACTTCTCCCCCATTCGCATCGATTGCCAAAATGGGCGAAAAGCTTAGAAGACCAATGTAAAAAGTGTTCCTCCAAAAATTGTGTATTTCTCAACAAGGGAGTGGAATGCCATACACATATCCAAAGGTAATACTTGGAGGAAGACCAAGTATATTGAGGTACAAAGGTTGCTACAGGAAGATATGCCACAAGACATAACAGAGAGAGACACAAGCAATCAAAAGATACCAATTGAAGCAAGCAATCAACGGATATCAATTGAACCAACTAGACCAAAGATCCTATGAGCTACATGAATAAAGGATATTATGATATGAGCAGAGGAGTGTGTATGGGCATTTTTATCCCTTAGTTGGTTTTGGTGATTGATGACAATGCTTTTGCGGACTAATCCTGTGCATTGAATATTTCAGATATATTGACTAGGCACAAGATGATTTGGTTCCCCTCGAATGCTATAGAAGACGGCGTTTCCCTTCGTTTGTTTTCGGTGGTATTGAGTCGTAGGGAAGCCGTACTATTAAGAGGGGGTCCGCGTTGGAAAGGTTGGGTGGATTCATCACGTACACATCTTCCTTTGCACCTCCTTTCCTCTAGCCTTTGGAGCATCCTATGTTTTCCTTGTCTATGCAAATATTGCTCTTGCTTGCCGAACTAGGGCGTGCGGTAGTACTACTCCTTAGAGCGGTAGTACCGCAGGACCTTGCGGTAGTACTGCCCGCTGGTGCGGTAGTACCTCAAGGACCCACGGTAGTACCGCTTCTAGTAAGCGGTAGTACCGTGGTCTCTGACTTAGTTCTGCAAGGACGCGGCAGTAAGGGGCGGATGTAATTTTTTACATCCGCGCCTCGCGCGGTAGTACCGCTGCTGGCTTACGGTACTACCGTGTCGGGTTTTTGCATCGACTCCAACTCTGCGGAAGTAGCCACGGATGTAATTTTTATATCCGTGCCTTCCCATCACTGGACAGCCCCTGCCTTGCGGTAGTACCGCACGGGGGAGCGGTAGTACCGCGCCAGCAGTACTACCGCCCTCTACTTTAGTGCATTTCTGGTTGTTCTGGTCTCTGCTGCGTGGGCGTTAGTACCGTGGGGCCCTGCGGTAGTACCGCGCTGCGCAGGCTGAGTTGGTGGATAACGGTTGGATTTGTTCTTCCACTATATAAGGGGTGTCTTCCTCCTCTAGTTGACTACCTCTTCCACCTCCAAGCTCCATTGTTGCTCCACGCTCCATTTTCGCCCGATCTCCTTCCTTAGCCAATCAAACTTGTTGATTCTCTAGGGATTGGTTGAGGAGGCCCCGATCTACACTTCCACCAAGAGAAATTTGAATCCCCCCACTAATCCCTTGTGGATCTTGTTACTCTTGGGTGTTTGAGTGTAACACCCCGCATGTAACTTGCCATATTTGTAACTCCGACTCTTGCCATTTCCGGCTATGTGTTATGATTTTCCCTCCGTTGTCGGGTTTTGTCTTTCGTTTTGTTTTTTGTCATGTCATGCATTTTCATATCATGTCATCATGTGCTTTGCATTTTCATACGTGTTCATCTCATGCATCCGAGCATTTTCCCCGTTGTCCATTTTCCAATCCGGCGCTCCTATCTCCCCCGGTGCACCCCTCTCGTTTTCTTTCGTGTGCGTGTGTCAAACTTTCTCGGAATGGACCGAGGCTTGTCAAGTGGCCTTAATATACCACCCGGAGACTACCGGTCAAGTTTTGTTCCATTCGGAGGTCGTTTGGTACTCCAACGGTCAACCGGGCATCCGCAAAGTCCATTTGAGTGTTCCAGCAAAAAACCCCTCAAAAACCAGCCCAAAACCCACCAAACTCTCTTCCATGCTCTAGGTCGTTCGATCACGATCGTGTGGGCGAAAACCGCACCTCATTTGGAGTCTCCTTGCTCCCTCTACCTATTTATTTGTGGGCACCCCGAAAAACGAAATCGCAGTCTAACCCTAGCGTCTTCCACCTCGCGCCGCCGGACAAAGTCCACCCGCGCCGGACACGTCCGCCCGCGCAGGCGGACGAATCGCGCGCCGCCACGTCAGCGTCCGCCGCCGCCGTACCCCGCCGGCCCGCGGAGCCCACGTCGGGCCCCCGCGAGCCCGCGCCGCCCGCGCCCGCCCCGCCGCCACCGCGCCGCCGCGCCTCCCCGCCGCCCCGCCGCCTTGCTCGCCGCGCCACCGCCGGCCCCGCCGCGCCCGCCGGCGACCGCCGCCCTTCGGCCTCGCCTCCTCCTCGCCTCGCCGTCGCTTCCTCCTCTCCTCCGGCGAGCTCCGGCGGCCGGAGCCCGAGCCCGAGCACGAGCATCGCCAGATCCGTTCAGTACAGTGGCGTTGACCTTTTCCCCGACCCCTTTTTTTCTCTAAGTCATTGTATTTCAACAGCAAGTGCCTCTGTTCATATAGCTATAACTCCGTGCATGTAGCTCCTATTCGCGCGTATAATATGTCAAATTGTTTGTCTCGTGATGCTCTTCATTTTGTTCATTTGCACCATGTTCATTAGAAGTCATCTTGATGCCCAAATCTCTGTTGGAAGAGGGCTAGTTGCTGTTATTCTCTGGTTCTTATCAGAACTTGGAGATTTGTCATTTTTGTATCATTTAATCTGTGCATCTTTTGAGCATGAGCTCTACATGTGTTTTGAATTATGCCATGCCACCTTTCCAATGGTGTAGTCCATGTATTTTTGTGATCTCTGTGGTGACTAGCACAAGCATGCAAAGTAGGTCCCGTAATATTTCTGATTTCAGGGACTTGGTGATTTCTCTAAGTCCTTGTCTGCTGTAATTTTGTTGCCATGTTAACTTGATGCTACAGAGAGATCCATGCATATTTTGGAGATGTTCAGTAAGGATGTTTTGTATCTATAGTTATAATTGATCCATTACTGCAATTGTTTGCAATTATGGAGTGCCATAGCATGACTCAATCTTGCTCTACTTTTGCTATAAAATATTTCTGGCAGATTCTTAACATGAGATGCAATCTTGCCAAGCTTATTGTAGTTGATCCATACATGCTATGCTATTGTTCTTGCCATGGTTAGCTTCATTAACATGCCATCTTGCTGTAGGTGTGCTTGGTTTGTAGTGCATTGCTCTGTAGTGAGTGCATCAAGCTCACAAAGAGGCCTACATATTAATATTTCTGCCATGCTCTGTTTTCTGCTAAGTCTGAAACCTGATAACGAAACTTGCTATGTTTACATGCTTGCCATCATATCTTCTGGTCCTTTTTGGCTTATGGTCAGTAAGGGACTTTTTGTCATGTGCATTTAGTAGAACACTTCCATGCCTTTTTTGCTATGTTAAGTTCCTGTAGCATGTTGATTTCGTGGCTCTAAACATTGCTACCTGATGCTGTTTTCTGCCATGTCCAGTTTTTCACCAAGTCTGTGAACCTGTAATCTTTTGCACTTTTGCCATGCTTGTTTGAGCTTGATATGTTGTGAACTAGCCGTAGCTCAGTGTTCATCTTTTGTCAAGCATCTCCTGTAGATTACTGCCATGTGCTTTGTTGCTATGTTGGGGTGCTGTAGCATTGTTGCTTGTTGCATTTTAAGTGCTATCTTGCTGTTTATCGCAGATTCGTGTCATTCTTGTTTTGCTTGCCATTTGCAAACCGTGCATCCGATTCCGGCGATCTTTATATCGATTTCGACCGAAATCATCTCATCTTTCCAGTGGCATGCTTGGTTTGCCAAGTTACTGCCATGTTCATCATTTTCCTTCCGGAGCACGCATATGCATCGCATATCATATCTTGCATATCATACATGTTTTGCATCATGTTGCTTGCGCATTTCTCGTTGTTGATTGTGGTTCCGTTTGTTTGTGTTCTTGTCTTGGGTAGAGCCGGGAGACGAGTTCGTGAACGAGGAACCTGTTGAGTACGCTTACGAGGATCAAGCTTTCGACAACTCTGAGAACCTTGCAGGCAAGATGACCACCCCTCGAAATCACTTCTATCTTTGCTTTGCTAGTTGTTCGCTCTATTGCCATGCTCCGCTACCTATCACTTGCTATATCATGTCTCCCATTTTGCCATGTCAGCCTTAACCATCCTTTCCTAGCAAACCGTTGTTTGGCTAAGTTACCGCTTTTGCTCAGCCCCTCTTATAGCGTTGCTAGTTGCAGGTGAAGTTGAAGTTTGTTCCATGTCGGAACATGGATATGTTGGGATATCACAATATCTCTTATTTAATTAATGCATCTATATATTTGGTAAAGGGTGGAAGGCTCGGCCTTATGCCTGGTGTTTTGTTCCACTCTTGCCGCCCTAGTTACTGTTATACCGGGATTATGTTCCTTGAGTTTGCGTTCCTTACGCGGTCGGGTGATTTATGGGACCCCCTTGACAGTTCGCCTTGAATAAAACTCCTCCAGCAAGGCCCAACTTTGGTTTTACCATTTGCCGCCTAAGCCTTTTCCCCCGGGTTTTCGCGAGCCCGAGGGTCATCTTATTTTAACCCCCCCCCCCGGGCCCGTGCTCCTTCGAGTGTTGGTCCGAACCGAGCAGCCTGCGGGGCCACCTCGGGAAACTCGAGGTCTGGTTTACTCGTAGCTTGACTTATCCGGTGTGCCCTGAGAACGAGATATGTGCAGCTCCTATCGGGATTTGTCGGCACATTCGGGCGGCTTTGCTGGTCTTGTTTTACCATTGTCGAAATGTCTTGTAAACCGGGATTCCGAGACTGATCGGGTCTTTCCGGGAGAAGGTTTATCCTTCGTTGACCGTGAGAGCTTATGATGGGCTAAGTTAGGACACCCCTGCAGGGTATTATCTTTCGAAAGCCGTGCCCGCGGTTATGAGGCAGATGGGAATTTTTTAATGTCCGGTTGTAGATAACTTGTCACTTGACCCAATTAAAATACATCAACTGCGTGTGTAGCCGTGATGGTCTCTTCTCGGCGGAGTCCGGGAAGTGAACACGGTCTGAGTTATGTATGACGTAAGTAGGTGTTCAGGATCACTTCTTGGTCATTGCTAGATGACGTCCGTTCCGTTGCTTCTCTTCTCGCTCTCATTTGCGCAAGTTAGCCACCATATATGCTTTTGCCGCTGCAGCTCCACCTCATTACACCATCCTTTCCTATAAGCTTAAATAGTCTTGATCTCGCGGGTGTGAGATTGCTGAGTCCCCGTGACTCACAGATTCTACCAAAACAGTTGCAGGTGCCGACGATGCCAGTGCAGATGATGGCGTCGATCTCAAGTGGGAGTTCGATGAGGAACGTGGTCGTTACTATGTGTCTTTTCCTGATGATCAGTAGTGGAGCCCAGTTGGGACGATCGGGGATCTAGCATTTGGGGTTGTCTTATATTCATCTGGTTTTTGACCGTAGTCGGTCTATATGTTTGTATTTTGGATGATGTATGAGATTTATTTATGTATTGTGTGAAGTGGCGATTGTAAGCTAACTCTTTATCCCATTCTTGTTCATTACATGGGATTGTGTGAAGATGACCCTTCTTGCGACAAAACCACTATGCGGTTATGCCTCTAAGTCGTGCCTCGACACGTGGGAGATATAGCCGCATCGTGGGCATTACATTGAGCACCCTATACGGTTGAGATCACCGCGGAGCCATAGTCCATTGTGGTGAAGCTTCGCGGTATCGCTGGGAGACTCCAATTAAGTTGTGGAGATTGCCCCAACCTTGTTTGTAAAGGTTCGGTCGCCGCCTCCAAGGGCACCAATAGTGGAATCACGGCATCTCGCATTGTGTGAGGGCGTGAGGAGAATACAGTGGCCTTAGTGGCTTCTTGGGGAGCATTGTGCCTCCACACCGCTCCAACGGAGACGTACTTCCTCTCAAAGGGAAGGAACTTCGGTAACACATCCTCGTCTTCACCGGCTCCACTCTTGGTTATCTCGTGCCTTTACTTGTGCAAGCTTATTTGTGCTTTATCTCTTGCTTGCATGTGTGCTTATTGTTGTTGCATCATATAGGTTGCTCACCTAGTTGCATATCTAGACAACCTACTTTGATGCAAAGTTTAAATTGGTAAAGAAAAGCTAAAAAATTGTTAGTTGCCTATTCACCCCCCCCCTCTAGTCAACTATATCGATACTTTCAATTGGTATCAGAGCCTCGTCTCTTTATTAAGGACTTTACCGTCCAAAGAGTATGGGGGAACCGCGGTCTCTCGTGAGGAATTCAATGTGGCGTTGGACACATTGAAAACCTCCATGACGACCGAGGTCGAAAGCATGTTTAATAAATTCTTAGAAGGGCTTAAACTTTCCACCTCACCGTTGAAAGTGGGTGATCCTACTAACAAGGTGACGGATGCTACCTCCGACAAAGGGGGAAGCTACTAGCGAGAAAGCTCCTTCTTCTAGTGGTAAAAATGGCACCGGCATCTTTGCCCATGTGGAACCTCCACTTGTCTATGGTGGACCGCTTCCTTCCACTCATTTGAATCATGCCAGACCGCCCCCTAAGATTGAGAAGAATGTAGAATTTGATTCTTGGGTCTATCGTTTTAAGCGTCATTTAAATCATGTGAACACTAACCTTTGGAGAATCATTGAAGAAGGTTTCTATCCGCATGACCGAAGGAACCTCACTCCTAGAGAAGCTGTGGATGATCAATTCAATGAGAATGCTCTCTTCATCATCCAAGAAGCAATCCCACCCGAAGATCTTCCTCATCTCCGGCCCTACACCGTGGCCAAAGATGCTTGGCACCAAGTGGTTTCCCTCTATCGGGGAAGCGCAAGCATTCAACGCTCCAACTATGAAGTGGTGCAAGATGAAGCCGATGAGTTTGCAATGAAAGAAGATGAAGAACCTCGTGAGCTTTATCGGAGAGTAACTAAACTCGCGGTCTCTCTCCGAGATCATGGAAGTAAGGACACGGATGACAATTGGATCAAGCACAAATTCCTCAAGGCAATGATTCCCTACCACAAAGCCATGTCCTCTGTCATTCGTCAAAGGCCGAACTTCCACACCTTGTCCTCAAGTGAAGTGTTGGATGAGTTCGTTGCTATGAGCATCTTGGACAAGACCGCCGACAATGCGGTTCTTCGCTCTCAAAGAGTAAAGAAGCCCAACCTTGCTCTAAAGGCCAAGGTTAGTATGGAGGAAGAGGATGAAGAGGAAGAAGAGGAGAGCAACCTCGAAGATACGAAGTATGCCTATCATGAACACATGGCTCTTGCTTCAAGGCAATTTTGGAGCAAGAAGAACTCAAGGCCCAACTTCAACAAGAACAATTCAAGTGGCGCAAAGGGCAAGCAACGAGTGAGGACTTGCTTCAATTGTGGCAATGTGAGCCACTTTGTTGCGGAGTGCCCTTATGAGAAGAGGGAAGACAATGGTGGCAAGCTCATCCGAAAGGACAAGGCCAAGTCGTTCCCCAACAAGAGCAACTTCACCAAGAAGACTCCTCCCAAGGCATTGGTGGTACAAGAAGAGTACAATGAGGATGATGACGATGAGGAAGATGGTGAGTCGGTTGCCATGGCCTCCGTTGCCATTGCGACGACTCCACGGGTGACTCTCTTTGACTCACCCAATGAGAACATCACCGCCAAGTGCCTCATGGCTAAAGCCACCAACAAGGTAACCCCCAACATCAAAACTACCATCATTAATCATCCTTCTTCGGATAGCATTGATGAACATGAGGGGACAAATGTGGAGGAGAATGAGTTTGAGACCTTTATGGGTAAACTCAAGGGTAAATCCAAGAAGCACTTTGTTGCTCTCTTGGAACAACTTGGTGAAGCCAATGACATGATCGAGGCTCACGAAGATACCATCTCTAAGATGGAGGGGCATAGTCGTGACTATGCCGATGAGATTTCGGATCTTTCCAATGCTCTTGACGAAGAGCGTGGTCTTCGTTTGGCTCTTGAGGAGTCACACAACGATGATCATGCTAAGTTAAAGAAAGATCTTGATCATGCTCTTGTTGTTTCTCGTGTGCTAAACTCTGAGAAGGCAAAGCTTGGGGTTGATCTTGCTAGACTCAAAGAGGAGTTTGACATTCTCGACAAGGCTCACAAGTCTTGAAGGGTGTTCATGCTAGCCTCAAGGAGTCTCATGATCAACTCCAAGTGAAGCTAACCAAGGAGAAAGCCACCTTTCCTCATATGGTGTTAATTGATAATGCAAATGCTACTAACCCTTGTTGTGAGCATGTGCATCTTGTTGAGGAAATGCTAAGTTGAAGGAGCAACTTGAGAAAGGCCTTGTGTCATGCATACAAGGTGAGAAGAACCTCAACGACCTTTTGAGCAATCAAAAGGAAGTTGTGGCCAAGGAGGGGATTGGGTTCGCACCCAAGCCCAAGAACAAGAAGAAGAATGACAAGACCAAACGACCTCCTCCTCTCAAGCAAACTTTTGTGAAGGAGGGAGAGGGTGCTTCCAAGGAGAAGAAGAACAATGCGAAGGGTGGCGGTGTCAAGAAGGGCAATGCCACCCCTTCCAACAAAGCCGGCGACTTTAACCCTTCTTATGTGTTATGCCGTGCTAGTGATGGGCATGTTTATGCCAAATTTGTTGGTTCTCCTCATGAGTATATTGAATGGTCTATTTGGGTTCCTAAGACCCTTGTTACTAACATCAAAGGACCCATTACAAAATGGGTACCTAAAACCAAGCATTGATCTCTTGTAGGTGTTTGCTTCCGGTGGGGGATCATGGTTGCTCGATAGTGGAGCTACAAATCATATGACCGGAAGCAAGGACTTGGTGGTGGACGTGCACAAGATTCCATCTATGCCCACCAATGTCGAGTGGGGTGATGCCTCGTCTTCTAAGGTATTGGGACTCGGCAAAGGTTGTCATTTCTCATGATCTCACGATCGAGAAGGTCATGCTTGTTGAGTCCCTTGCATACAATTTACTTTCCGTTCGTCAACTTGCAATCATGGGCTTTGCCACTTTCTTTGATATTGATACCGTGGCCCTCTTGTGGAGCAAGACTCTTAAAGTAGCCTTTGTTGGGCATGTCGAGAACGGTCTCTATGTGATTAACTTTTCGGAGCGACCCACTAAGACCGCGACATGCCTAATGGCTAAAGTTGACGTGGGATGGCTTTGGCATCGCCGTTTAGCCCATGTCAATATGAGATCTTTGCAAAGTCTTCTCAAGGGGGACCATGTCCGTGGACTAACGAATGTTAGTTTTGCTAAAGATCGTGCTTGCAGTGCTTGTATCGAAGGAAAGCTACATGAGAAGGCTCACCCTCCCACGACTATCATTTACTCGAAGAGGCCTTTGGAGCTCCTTCACTTGGATCTCTTTGGGCCTCCATCCTTTGATAGTCTTGGGGGTAGGAAGTATTGCTTGGTGATTGTGGATGACTATTCAAGATACACTTGGGTGTATTTCTTCAAGAGGAAGAGCGAGACCCAACAAACCGTCATTGACTTTGCAAATGAAGCCCAACGTCAACACAATGCAAAGATCTTGACAATAAGAAGTGACAACGGCACCGAGTTCAAGAACTACACCTTGGATGAGTTTCTTAGTGATGAGGGGATCAAGCATCAATATTCCGCACCTTACACCCCTCAACAAAACGGTGTTGCGGAGAGGAAGAACCGGACGTTGATGGATGCGGCAAGGACCATGATGGCGGAGTTCAAGTCTCCATACAACTTTTGGGCCGAAGCCATCAACACCGCGTGTCATGCATCCAATCGGCTCTACCTCCGCAAGGGCTTGAACAAGACTCCATATGAGATACTCACCGGTAACAAGCCCAACCTCAAGTACTTTCGGGTGTTCGGGTGTAAGTGTTTCATTCTCAAGAAAGGTGTTCGGTTGTCTAAATTTGAGGCTAGAGCTTATGAGGGCATATTTGTTGGTTATGCTACAAACTCTCATGCTTACCGTGTCCTCAATAAATCCACGGGACTTATTGAGGAGACGTGTAACGTGGAGTTTGATGAGAATAACGGCTCCCAAGTGGAGCAAAGTGGCACTTGTGATGTAGGTGATGAAATTCCTCCTCAAGCCATAAGAAGAATGGGTGTTGGTTTTATCCTACCCATTGAGGAACCCCTTGTGGCCGAAGGAGAAGGACAATGCTCCACTCAAGTGGAGCCATCACCAACCCAAGGCCCACACGCTTCCGAAGAACAAAGTGAAGGCCCTCAACCTCATGAACAAGACCAAGGGCAAGATCATGCTCAAGACGGTGGTGACACACCAAGTGATGCCCAAGGTCAAGTTCTCTCCTCCGAGCAAGTTCAAGATCAAGAACAAGCTCAAGACGGCGCTCAAGATGATCAAGTGACCGCTCCTCAACTCACCACCGAGGAGGAATTGGAGCGTCGTGCCGCCAAGATTGCATCCAAGCTCTCCACCAAGGGTCATCTCATGAAGAATGTGCTTGGAAGCATTCAAAAGGGGGTAAGCACTCGTAGACAATTGGCAAACTATTGTGAACATCACGCGTTTGTCTCTTGTGTTGAACCCCAAAAGGTATATGAAGCACTCGAAGATCCGGATTGGCTTAATGCCATGCATGAAGAACTCAACAACTTCGAGTACAACAAGGTGTGGAGATTAGTGCCAAGGCCAACGGGGAACCACAATGTCATTGGAACCAAGTGGATATTCAAGAACAAGCAAGATGCTCATGGGACCATCATCCGCAACAAGGCACGATTGGTGGCACAAGGCTACTCCCAAGTCGAGGGTATCGACTACGGTGAAACCTTTGCTCCCGTTGCTCGCCTTGAATCTATTCGTTTGTTGATTGCTTATGCTTCTCATCACAACTTTAAGTTGCAACAAATGGATGTGAAGAGTGCTTTTCTTAATGGTCCTATTAATGAGTTGGTTTATGTCAAACAACCCCCCGGGTTCGAGGATCCCTACTTTCCCGATCATGTGTATCAACTCGATAAGGCACTCTATGGCCTTAAACAAGCCCCACGTGCGTGGTATGACCACCTTACCGAGTTGTTACAAGATCGTGGGTTTGAAGTTGGGCTAATCGACCCCACTCTTTTTACTAAGAAGGTCAAAGGGGAGTTGTTTGTGTGCCAACTATATGTTGATGACATTATCTTTGGTTCCCCTAACAAAGCTTTCAATGAGGAATTTGCCGCACTCATGACCTCAAAGTTCAAGATGTCTTCCATGGGAGAGTTGAAGTTCTTTCTCGGTTTCGAAGTAAAGCAAAGAAGAGAAGGAACCTTCATCAACCAAGCCAAATACACTCAAGACATGCTCAAGAGATTCAAGCTAAGTGATGTCAAGCCGGCGTCCACTCCAATGCCCACCAAGTGCCAACTTGACATCGATCCCAATGGTAAAGCGGTGGATCAAAAGGTATATCGCTCCATGATTGGTTCCTTGCTTTACCTTTGTGCATCTAGACCGGATATCATGTTGAGTGTGGGAATTTGTGCACGGTTTCAAGCCGCACCTAAGGAAAGCCACTTTGTGGCGGTCAAGCGAATCTTTCGATATTTGGCTCATACCCCAAACTTTGGCTTATGGTACCCAAGAGGAGCAAACTTCAAGCTTGTAGGGTATTCGGACTCCGATTGGGCGGGAGACAAAGTGGATAGGAAGTCCACTTCCGGAGGGTGCCAATTCCTTGGTTGCTCTTTGGTAAGTTGGTCTTCTAAAAAGCAAAGTTGTGTGTCTCTCTCGTCCACCGAAGCGGAGTATGTGGCGGCCGGCAGTTGTTGTGCACAACTCTTATGGATGAGGCAAACTTTAAAGGATTACGGTGTCATTTGTGACAAAGTGCCTCTTTGGTGTGATAATGAAAGTGCCATCAAGATTTCTCTCAACCCCGTGCAACACTTCAAGACGAAGCATATTGAGATTCGGTATCACTTCATCCGAGATCACATTAGGCGAGGGGAGATCGAGCTCAACTACGTCAACACCCATGATAACCTTGCAGATATTTTCACGAAGCCTTTGGATGAAGCAAGATTTCGCGAGTTAAGGCATGAGCTAAATATCATTGATTCGAGCAATGTTGCTTGAACCCTTGCACACCCCACCACACTCAACTTGTTGTCTAATCTAGGTGTAGGCATGGACATAGGGGGAGTGTTGTTCTCTCAATGAACTCTCCCTCCCCCCATTATGCATAAAGTGATCAACTCTTTCACATTAGCCATTTTTGATGGTACTTGTGCTTCAAAGACGAGTTTTGGTCATGGGCCCAAGGATAATTCTTCACGGTGCCATACCAATTGACTCAAACATAGGTGGCTCCGGCCACCGCCCTCTCCTTGGAGAGTCTGTGTCTCGTTTTTGGTCTGTGTTGTCTCTTGCCTCTCTTCCTTCGTGCCGAGCTTGTGATTATGGTGTCCAGTGTGTTAGCTCTTTGGTGTGGTCTCTCGCTTGAAGGTTCCGTGCTTCGGTGTTCTCTCTTTTGGTTGAAACTGTCTTTTCTTGAGCTCACGGTACTACCGCGGCCTGCCACGGTACTACCGCAAGGGGGGGCGCGGTACTTCCGCACCCAGCGCGGCAGTAATTTTTTACTGCCGCCTGGGAGAGCGGTACTACGGCCTCGGTGCGGTACTTCCGCCCGGGCGGTACTACCGCAATGACGTGCGGTACTACCGCGTAAGGAGCACACGGTACTTTCGCACCCAGCGCGGCAGTAATTTTCTACTGCCGCCTGGGGGAGCGGTACTAAAGTCACGGTGCGGTACTTCCGCCCGGGGCGGTAGTACCGCGATGATATGCGGTACTACCGTGCGGTCGAGGGCGCGTGGGGGTTAAACACGGGCAGGGGGAGTTCTAACTCCCCCATACCCATTCGTCTCTCTCCCCACTCCGTCTCTCTCTCTCTCGCTCAAGAACGGCGCCGGAGGTCCTCGCCGGATCTCCGTCTCCGGCCGCTCTCCTCGGATTCCGACCGGTGGGATCGTTCCCCACCACTCCCTCTTGCCATGGAACAAGGTTTCTCCCCAATCCCTCCCTTTTTCTTGTTCGTCTTGTTGTTTTTAGGTTTTGGGGAGATGCAAGTTGTTCTTGAGATTTTAGGCCAAATCTATGCAAGAGTAGGATGTAGGAGAGTAGTTTTGTGTAGTGATGGTACTTGCTATAGTTGTCCCGTGATGGATTTGATCGACCGTAGTACCGCGTGTTGACACGGTTGTGCTCAGATCTCCATGGTTGTTTCAGATCTGCACCGTGCGGTACTACCGCTCTTTAGGCGCGGTACTACCGCACGTCCGGTACTACCGCCCTGCTGGTGCGGTACTACCGTATCTACGGTACTACCGCTCGTTAGAGCTGTACTACCGCACGTGGCGCAACACACGATACTACCGTTGTCTCAAATCCCTCTTGTGGGACTTCTCACGTGCCATGTCTACTTGTTTCACCTGCCTTGCCGTGGTCTTTGCATTGATCCTTCTCGTGTTTCGTGCGTGTTTGTTTTGTGGTGTGTGTTTTAGGTGGTGGCTCAGGTGCTCCGGCTCGCCGCTCCAATCCAAGCCGTGACACGGGATCCAAGCGTATGCGCAACACAGAGGCAGCAGAGGGCTCCAATGCCCCCCAACGCAGAACCAAGACCACCGCCACCAACGAGAAGGAACCCGCCATGGGTATGGATGAGATATCGCTTGCTGAGTTCATCTCTCGGAGGAAGATCAATCCATATGGAAACCCTCGTGCCAACTTTCGAGGGAATGAGCTATTCTGGACCAAGCAGCAGAATCTCATTTATCTGGATGTCATCAAGGCCAAGCAAAACACCTATGTGGAGGTGAAGTGGATCAACATGCATCACATGCGAAAAGAGGCGCACCGGGAATACTTTGGTGAGGCTTTAGACCTAGTGGAGCAATTTGGCATTGAGCATATCATCTCATTCCACAAAGACTATGATCCTGAGATCCTTGCTCAGTTCTTTGCCTCAGTGCATTTTCATCCCAATGAGGAAAGGACCATGACTTGGATGACCAATGGTCGGCAGCTGACTGCTACTTGGAAGGAATTCATGACTTTGCTTGGGGTTCCGGATGAGGGGCTCGCCACACCCCAAGGTGTTCGCCCTCATGCCAATCCCGAGTCTGCCAACAAGAACAAGCTTATGCCCTACTATGTGGAGAAGAGGCTCTCCAATGGCAAGTCATCTTGGGTACTCAACTCCTTTCTTGACATCATGCACCGGATCTTCCGCAACACTCTCTTCCCACGCATTGGGGACAAGGACAAGGTGCATGCCTATCTGGTGGATATGATGCTCCTGTGTGAAGATGCTCGCAACTCTCAGACACTACCACTTGATGTCTCACATATCATGTGGCATGAGCTTCGGTTTGCGGTCTACAACCGCAAGGTCCCCATCTATGGACCTTATTTGTTTCAGTTGATCTCGGCTACTTGGGAGCGGGTCTACCCTCAGGATGAGTTTGAGGCCCCTGGTTGGATCCGGCATGAGCCCATCAACCTCCGTATCAAGCCTCAGTGGGCCAACACTACCTCTCGTGCTGATACTGCGGCTGCCATGGACGTGGATGCAGATGAGGATGAGGAGGAGGCAGCAGACGAGGACAGCTCTGAGGGTTACATCCCTCCCACCTCTGAGCCTTCTTGGGCTAAGCGACTGAAGAACAAGATGAAGATGTTGTTCTGTATGCAGGCAAAGGGGCAGTACCAGACCCATGTGGCTTCCAAGGAGACTCGCCGCCGCGACAAGCGGATTTTCAGGACCTTTGGCGAGAACATATCTAGCGGGTCAGAGGTGAACATCACCCCAGAGGCAGAATGGATGCACAAGCAGGGTTATCGGTGGACCGAGTCTGAGGAGGAGTCCGTCCCAGCTGCAGAGTCTGACGGGGAGCGTGCAAGTGACTACTCCGCTTGAGCCACCACTATTGCTGTAGGTGTCCTCTCTGCCTTTTTGGCGTCTCGATGCCAAAGGGGGAGAGAGTGTAGGATTTGCGAGTTGTGTCGTGTTTGGGTCAGTTGAACTTCGTTTATTTCGTTTGCTTTGGTTTGCTTTGGTTTGTGCTCGTGAGACCTTCGATCATATGGTGTAAGACATATGCACTCTATCGTACCGTAGTGAGCTTATTCTATATTATGCTTATTACACTATGCTCCTATCTATCTTGCTTAGCTTTAGCCTTATTGCAAGATTTGCCATGTCTATAAAATATAGGGGGAGTGTTGATCCTAGTATGTGTGCCGTGCAGTCCAAAGCACTCATCGAGATAGCACACATCTAGGGGGAGCCCGTCTATATTTTAGAGACTTGGGGTTTGCCCTTGCTCTTTGCGTTATACCCTCGTGCAAATCCCGTGTTGTCATCAATCCACCAAAAAGGGGGAGATTGTAAGGGCATTTTTATCCCTTAGTTGGTTTTGGTGATTGATGACAATGCTTTTGCGGACTAATCATGTGCATCGAATATTTCAGATATATTGACTAGGCACAAGATGATTTGGTTCCCCTCGAAGGCTATAGAAGACGGCGTTTCTCTTCGTTTCTTTTCGGTGGTATTGAGTCGTAGGGAAGCCGTACTATTAAGAGGGGGTCCGCGTTGGAAAGGTTGGGTGGATTCATCACGTACACATCTTCCTTTGCACCTCCTTTCCTCTAGCCTTTGGAGCATCCTATGTTTTCCTTGTCTATGCAAATATTGCTCTTGCTTGCCGAACTAGGGCGTGCGGTAGTACTGCTCCTTAGAGCGGTAGTACCGCAGGACCTTGCGGTAGTACCGCCCGCTGGTGCGGTAGTACCGCAAGGACCCACGGTAGTACCGCTTCTAGTAAGCGGTAGTACCGTGGTCTCTGACTTAGTTCCGCAAGTACGCGGCAGTAAGGGGCGGATGTAATTTTTTACATCCGCGCCTCGCGCGGTAGTACCGCTGCTGGCTTACGGTACTACCGCGTCGGGTTTTTGCATCGACTCCAACTCTGCGGAAGTAGCCACGGATGTAATTTTTATATCCGTGCCTTCCCATCCCTGGACAGCCCCTGCCTTGCGGTAGTACCGCAAGGGGGAGCGGTAGTACCGCGCCAGCAGTACTACCGCCCTCTGCTTTAGTGCATTTTTGGCTGTTCTGGTCTCTGCTGCGTGGGCGGTAGTACCGCGGGGCCCTGCGGTAGTACCGCGCCTCAGGTGCGGTAGTACCGCGCTGCGCAGGCTGAGTTGGTGGATAACGGTTGGATTTGTTCTTCCACTATATAAGGGGTGTCTTCCTCCTCTAGTTGACTACCTCTTCCACCTCCAAGCTCCATTGTTGCTCCACGCTCCATTTTCGCCCGATCTCCTTCCCTAGCCAATCAAACTTGTTGATTCTCTAGGGATTGGTTGAGGAGGCCCCGATCTACACTTCCACCAAGAGAAATTTGAATCCCCCCACTAATCCCTTGTGGATCTTGTTACTCTTGGGTGTTTGAGCACCCTAGACGGTTGAGGTCACCGCGGAGCCATAGTCCATTGTGGTGAAGCTTCGTGGTATCGTTGGGAGCCTCCAATTAAGTTGTGGAGATTGCCCCAACCTTGTTTGTAAAGGTTCGGTCGCCGCCTCCAAGGGCACCAATAGTGGAATCACGGCATCTCGCATTGTGTGAGGGCGTGAGGAGAATACGGTGGCCCTAGTGGCTTCTTGGGGAGCATTGTGCCTCCACACCGCTCCAACGGAGACGTACTTCCTCTCAAAGGGAAGGAACTTCGGTAACACGTCCTCGTCTTCACCGGCTCCACTCTTGGTTATCTCGTGCCTTTACTTGTGCAAGCTTATTTGTGCTTTATCTCTTGCTTGCATGTGTGCTTATTGTTGTTGCATCATATAGGTTGCTCACCTAGTTGCATATCTAGACAACCTACTTTGATGCAAAGTTTAAATTGGTAAAGAAAAGCTAAAAAATTGTTAGTTGCCTATTCACCCCCCCCCCTCTAGTCAACTATATCGATCCTTTCAGAGTGTTCTAAAGAAACTAGAGAAGCTCCCCATGATTTGTGCACAAAATAAGAATTTTTGTATTTGGATACAAAGTGCACAAAATAGGATCATAGCTCCCCCAAAATCAATAGAAACTTACAACAAGTGCAAGTGAGCATATAGGAAACTAAGCCTAGCACTTGCAACAAACACATGGTTGAGCAACATATAAAAGAGGCAACTTAAGAATAGGCTCAACCAAAACCGATGTGTGTGAGTCAAGGCAATGCACTTTAGAAGACTAATGTACGGATGAGCATTAAGCATCAATATAGTCTTGAATGAATGAGATACACTGCGCAAGGCATGTCATTCCCACACACAACTAGCAAACGGGTTCACAAGCTCACTAATAAGAAAATAAAGAACCTATGCTTGTGACAACCCAGGGTGAAGATATAAAAGGAAGCTCTCTTAAGAGGAGGGATACCAATTAAATTGGCAAAAGCCTCATCATAACAAGAAAGAGAAAAATAATCTTCACCACAAAAGAGTGCAACAAGAGCAAACATATAAGATCCGCACTCAAGACAAATCCTTTCACAGAGCCACCTAGGAAATACAAAGGAAAGAAAGGTGGACGTGAAAGAATAAGGATATCCACTAAAGATGTAATTTCTCTCAAGTGTATAAGATTCTAGGTAGATGAAAATCATGATGATATCAATCCACAAAGAAGGATGCACACAAGAAATGGTTACTCAGGGAAAGAATAGGAAACCCAAACGGAAGTCATACAATATACTTATAAGATCTTTGCTTGAAAAGCAGATAGCGCATGGCTTAATATTATCTTACAGTATATAAATGAGCTTCAACCAAACGAACAGCAAAGACATCACAACTATCAAAAAAGAGATCATTGTTGAGATGCTTTGGGAAGGGAAACAAGTATCACAAGAACTAATCAAGAAATTCATGCCATGATGGAACCTACACAAGGTTGTATGTAAGAAATGTATGCATGAGTAGATACTTGTTACCGAGATAGCATTGGGAGGATGTAGTAGATACCAATTGAATGTAGACGATAGTAGTTCATTGAGCGTCCTAGCT
This sequence comes from Triticum aestivum, assembly GCF_018294505.1. Classification (NCBI taxonomy): domain Eukaryota; kingdom Viridiplantae; phylum Streptophyta; class Magnoliopsida; order Poales; family Poaceae; genus Triticum; species Triticum aestivum. Next base: position 627,500,947 of record NC_057799.1, read on the forward strand.
TGACTCCAATAAGCACATGGTGACACCACCTTCCTTTTGAATGAGCCGAGCATCCAATGCATCTCCAATTGTTCCTAGAACAACAACACAAACAAAATGGTACCCAAACTCATTGGGACCAAAGAGTTAGAGAACCACCAATACATAGGACAAACTCCACATAAATATGTGCATATAGATATGAAAATGAATTTCATGCACATCTCATCCAACTTGAGACTTGGTGGAGTTTCCCCTATACATTGGGTCAAAGAAAGAAAGAATGCCAAAGATACTACATGAAGTTAATATGCATGCTCAAGACTTTCAAGAACCGATACCAATTGACAAAGAAATACCAAGAGAAGAAAAATAGGATACCAAATGGAGAAATTGCTTCTAAAAGTGTGAGAACATTTAGTGTAAGAGAAAATTGAGCATTGCACGAACTTGTGATGGTGAAGAATAAAATCGCAGACTGCATAATAAAGGTCGCTATCACAAGGGGCAATGCAACATGACGTTCTTTTGCACTAAGAGGTTGAGCATACAAACAAATAAGCGCATGGCAGCCTCTGCTTCCCTCTGCGAAGGGCCTATCTTTTACTTTTATGCAAGAGTCAAAGTTTTTCTCTCTATTCCTTTTTATTTTTCTCCTTCAGCAAGCATCATGTGGTGAGGAAAGATCTAGGCACATATGTCCAGTTGAATATGGGTGGCATAAGTTATTATTGTTGACATCACCCTTGAGGTGAATACGTTGGGAGGCGAAACTATAAGCCCCTATCTTTCTATGTGCCCGGTTGAATGTTTTGCTCATGTGTATGAGGTGAGTGTTAGCAATCGTAGAAGACTATATGATGCTTGAGTATGTGGACTTGCCTAAAGGCTCCGATACGTGACCCTTCCTAAAAAGATGACGAATTGTAGTTGCAAAGTTGACTGAGAACATAGTTTGTTGGTTTCTAATAGAATTTATGCTTTATAATTCAATTGTGTGATGAATTGTCACTTATTCATGGGAAGTCTATAATAAAAGCTCTATGATAAAAGTCTTATGTTTAAATTTGTTGTTTTTATAATAATCTACATGATGCTTCCATGTCTGTATTTTGTTTTTATCGACATCTCTCTCTCTAAGCATGTGGACATATTTTTTGATTTCGGTTTTCGCTTGAGGACAAGTGAGGTCTAAGCTTGGGGGAGTTGATACGTCCATTTTGCATCATGTTTTCTTACTGTTATTTATGATGTTTTTATGTATAATAATGCTTTTTGGAGTAATTATAACGCCTTTTCTCTCATAATTTGCAAGGTACACACAAAGATGGAGAATTCCGGCAGCTGGAATCTGGACCTGAAAAAGCTACGCCAGGCTACCTATTCTTCACAACTCCAAACAAGCTGAAACTTCACGGAGAATTTTTATGGAATATTTGAAGAATATTGGAGCAAATAAGTTCTAGAGGGGGCCCACCAGGTGGGCACAACCCACATGGGCGCGCCCTGGTGGGTTGTGCTCACCCAGGCCCACCTCCGGTGCCCATCTTCTGGTATATAAGTCATTTTGACCTAGGAAAAATAAGGAGAGGACTTTTGGGACGGAACGCCGCCGTCTTGAGGCGGAACTTCGGCAGGAGCACTTTTGCCCTCCGGTGGAGCGATTCCGCCGGGGGAACTTCCCTCTGGGGGGGGGGGGAATCATCGTCATCATCATCACCAACAACTCTCCCATCTTGGGGAGGGTTATCTTCATCAACAGCACCATCTCATCTCAAACCCTAATTCATCTCTTGTGTTCAATCTTGTTACCGGAACTATAGATTGGTGCTTGTGGGTGACTAGTAGTGTTGATTACATCTTGTAGTTGATTACTATATGGTTTATTTGGTGGAAGATTATATGTTCAGATCCAATATGCTATTTAATACCCCTCTGATCTTGAGCATGATTATCATTTGTGAGTAGTTACTTTTGTTCTTGAGGTCACGGGAGAAATCATGTTGCAAGTAATCATGTGAACTTGATATGTGTTCGATATTTTGATAGTATGTATGTTGTGATTCCCTTAGTTGTGTCATGTGAACGTCGACTACATGACACTTCACCATATTTGGGCCTAAGGGAATGCATTGTGGAGTAGTAATTAGATGATGGGTTGCGAGAGTGACAGAAGCTAAAACCCTAGTTTATGCGCTATTCCGTAAGGGACTGATTGGATCCAAAAGTTTAATGCTATGGTTAGAATTTATTCTTAATACTTTTCCCGTAGTTGCGGATGCTTGCGGGAGGGTTAATCATAAGTAGGAGGTTTGTTCAAGTAAGAAGAGCACCTAAGCACCGATCCACCCACATATCAAATTATCAAAGTAGCGAACACAAATCGAACCAACATGATGAAAGTGACTAGATGAAATTCCCGTGTACCCTCAAGAACGCTTCGCTCACTATAAGAGACCGTTCTGGCCTGTCCTTTGCCTCAAAATGATTGGGCTACCTTGCTGCACTTTTGTTATTACTATCATTACTTGCTCGTTACAAAAATATCTTTCTATCAAACTATTCTGTTACTCACAATTTCAGCACTTGCAGACATTACCTTGCTGAAAACCACTTGTCATTTCCTTCTGCTCCTCGTTGGGTTCGACACTCTTACTTATCGAAAAGAGATACAATTGATCTCCTATACTTGTGGGTCATCAATGTGGGACTAAAATTAGGGTGCACCAATGAGATAGGTAGGAGCTTCTATCGCTGTAGGTGGGGCCACTACGACCTACAGCAGGGTCGGCGGACGTGCCTGAGCGCCCCCATATCCGCCCCATATTTGGGTAGGATATGAGGGGTGTCGATCAGCCCGGGCGTTTGAGGCCCATTTGAGGCGCCCGTCTGGGTCGAAATTTCGTGACTGGTTAGTGACCGGGCCGTCCGCTCGGGCGTTTGAGGCGGGCTCGGGGTGCCCGATGTGAGTTACCATAGGAATTACAATAATTGTTAAAGGAATTACTAGGATACGGCCTAGGATTATTACTGAAATTCCCTCTATAAGCATTATTATTGAAATTTCCCATTGAAATAAAATTCACATCAGTAGCACCATTATTTTATTCAATCAAATTAGATAGTGGAACATCATTTGGAATTTTGGATCAATAGAAGCACTCTTAGTAGCAAGCATAGACATGATAACATCAACCTTATCACACACAAATGACATCTCCTCAACAGAGTTTACATTCCTACCGGTAGAAGCGCTCGACATGCCATTGTAAATAGTTTGCCGTTATATTATCAAGAAGCTTTGTGGCTCCTCCAAGTGTTATCCCCATGAACGTTCCACCTGCAGCTGAGTCTAGAAGGTTTCTTGAAACAAAGTTTATTCTAGCATAAAAATTTCCGCACTATCATCCAAAGGCTCAATCCATGTGTAGGACAATTTTTAAGCATAATTTTCACTCTCCCATGCTTGTGCAACATGCTATTGGTCAAGTTGCTTGAAATTCATGATTTGGTTTCTCAAAAAAGAATTACGGGAGCAAAATACTTGCCAATAAAAGCATTTTTGCATTTAGACTAGGAATCAATACTATTTTTCGACAAATAAGCTAGCCATACTTTAGCTCTATCCCTTAAAGTAAAAGGGAAAAGTTTCAATTTAAAAATATCATTATCCACATCTTTAATTTTTTTGCATATCACATAACTCAACAAAGGTATTAAGATGGGAAGCAACATCTTCATTATAATTTCCAGAAAACGGTTTTCTTTCATGACAAGATTTAGTAAAGCAGCTTTTATATCATAAGACTCCGCGCTACTTGCAGGAGGAGCAATAGGAGTACTAATGAAATCACTGTTATTAGTACATGAGAAATCACAAAGCTTGGTATTTTCAGGAGTAGACATAGTGGATACACAAGCAGAGATAACAATCCAAGATTTTTTTGGTATTTTTAGAAAAAAATTGCAAGAGGAAGGAGAAGGTAAATAAAAAGGCAACAGGAAAGAAAACAAAAAACAAAAAAAGTGTTTGTGCGAAGCCACCTACTTTGTAAGGTGATATCTCCCCGACAACGGCACCAAAAATTCTTCTGCTACTCGCGATGGAGTTGTTGGATTTCTCCGAAGAGGAAGGATGAAGCGGTATAGTAGCAGATAGTATTTTTCCTCTTTTAATAACCAAGGTTTATCGAACTAGTAGGAGGCAACACACGAACAACTTTAGCAGCACCTGCACACACACAAAAATTTCTTAGGGGTCATCACTCCCCTTGTTCTTGTCAACCCAAGGTTTAAAGAAAATAATGATAATGATAGCAAATAGGTAGCAATTGTAAGAGCTTGTAAATAAATGGGCAATGGACCCGGGGGCCATAGGTTCATAGTGGCATCTCTCTCGAAAGCAAGGTAGCTATGGGTAAACAAATTACTGTTGGTCAATTGATAGAATTGTGCATAGTTATAAGTTTGATCATTCATGGCATAATCAATACATTGACATTACGTCTGTGACAAGTAGACTGTTAATCCAACTGCATCTACTACTATTATTCCATCCCAAGATCGCTATCCAGCATGCATCTCAAAGTATTAAGTTCATACAAACAGAGTAACACACTAAGCAAGATGACATAATGTAGACATGATAAGATCAATCAATATGACCAAACCCCGTCGTTTTGTCCTTAGTAGCAACAATTAAAATGCATGCCCCTATCCTTTCTGTCACTAGGATCACCGTAAGATTGAACCTACTACGAAGCACCTCTCCCACTGAAGTTAAATCAATCAAACTTGGCCAAAGTAGATAGATAGATCGGAGAGAACTACAAAGCTATAAAATTATGCAGCAAAAAGGCTCCAGAAACTCATATAAATTCAATGAATAATCTGATTATAAACCCACAATTCACCGGATCCCAACAAACACATAGCAAAAGATTACATCAGATTGATCTTAGAGAAGATAATTGTATTGAAGAGAGAGAGAGAGAGAGAGAGAGAGAGAGCCATCTAACTATTGCTATGGACTCGTAGCTCCTGAAGGAACTACTCACACATCATCATGGAGGCAGCAAGGTTGATGAAGATAGCCTCCCCAATGGTTTCCCCCTCCGGCAGAGTACCGGAAAAGGCTCCAAATGGGATCGTGGTGGAACAGAAACTTGCGGCAGCAATAAAATTGTTTCGGGTCTCGCTTCAAGGGTTTCAGAATATGTGGGAATTTATAGGCAAAAAATTACGGCAAATGGAGCACCACGGGGCCCAAGAGCCATCCTGGCGCACCTACCCCCCAGGGCACGCCCCACTGGCTTGTCGGTCCCCTATGGGTCTTCTTGCCTCCCTCCGAAGTTTCTACGGTCTCTTATTGTCCAGAAAAAGTAGTCAAAGGTTTCATCGCGTTTGGACTTTCGTAGGTATGGTTTTTCTATGAAACCAAAAACATGCAAAAAAAACAAGAACTGGCACTGGGCACTAAATTAATAGGTTAGTCTAGAAAAAAATATAAGAACATATAAACATACAAAGGGATAATATAATAGCATTTAACAATAAAAAATTAGGTTTTTATCATTTATGCCACCGGTTACATCTCACTACTCAGTTTTGCCACTAAGAATTTCAACTGCTCAAAAATGCCATTGCTTCGTTAGGCGCATGCTAAAAAATGCCACTTGATACCATTAATGTCATCTCAAATCTTGTTTTCCATGTTATGATGACAAAAATACATATATACCAACATGTCAGCTCTCCCTCTATCTAACTACAATAAAGTGTGGGTCCCACTTGATCCCAACAACGTTTTTATTTTCCTCTAAAATTATTCGCTTGCTTACTCCTGACAAGTGGGGTCCACACTTATCATTGTGAGATAGAGAGAACTGCTAGTGGGTATAGGGAAATTTTTGTCATATAACATGGTCAACGAGTTTGATCTGACGATAACAATGTCTAATGGCATTTTGAGCAAATATCTAATGGAACAATGACATTTTTTAGATATCTACTGGCATTTTTGAGCAGGCATCTCACAGAATGATGGCATTTTTGAGCAGTTGTAATTTTGAATGGCAAAACTGAGTAGTGAGACACAACTAGTGGCATAAATGATAAAAACCCTAAAAAATATAAATACGTTGGAGACGTATCAACGGGCCTCACATGAAAGGTGGTCAAGCTCATGGGCCTCTAATTGTGGCTATTGATATCTTGCAACAACAATAGTGGTTAGGTGTGTTTCTCTCCCAATTTCCCCAAATAATCAGTTGATTTTAGCTGGTTCTAGTTTTACTTCGCATGGAGTTCAAGCTTAGGCTTCTTCCATGGGTGTGGGCAAAAAAGGATAGAGTTCCAATGGGGGGGTATCTTTACTGGGGTTCCGCTGGTAATTCTCTGAAGAGCTCAGGAACCCTAGGAAGAACTCTAACAGTGGGAAAGACTTTGGTAGAGGAGGCAATGTTCAGGGAGTTGTGTTGGAGAGTAACAAAGGTGGTGCATATAATAGACATGCTTGTGGTAAATGCAAAGATACAAGACATTTCATTGGCGAGCGCACTTTGGGGCACTGTGCTATTTGTGAAGAAGAGTCTCATATTACTGATGATTGTAGTTGGTTGAAACAAATGAAACATGTCCCAAAATATGTTGGTTATGCTGCTGAAGGACTTGGGGTGGTTCTAGTTCAGAATTCAAAAGATATGTTTGCTATTGGACATATCAATTTTATGTCTATGGTTAGAAAAAAAATCTAGGAATATAAATGATACTCAATTCTTGGATGCTTTCAGTAAAATGTTCAGTTGAAACTGGTAGTGGAGAGCCAAAAGCCAGGGAAAGATTGATATCTAATGAGGTTTCCCTATAAAGGTAAGCTGATAGAGCTTTCTAAATTTAAGTTGGTAGATTATTATCTAAATTCCATGAAGAATGATGGCATGGGACACGTCCATTGGATCAAGCCGAGTTGTTGTCGCGCCCTAGTGCAGTCCTATTTGTTTGCATGGAGAGCATAAGCTTGTCTCTTCAGAAGAAGAGTATGACCAAACCGACCTTAAAACAAGACTAGAGTGGATGGATCACTCCAAAAAAGACTCCTACAAAAGCAATCCTTCAAGTCCGATATGTCATATGGATCAAAAAAAGTGGTCCCCTAGTCCAACCGACCAAGAACAAGAATTCAGATGAAAAAAGGACAAAGAAGAAAGCCCCAAGAGCATGTCGTCTTGTGAGAATGGACACCTAGAATTGTGAGACACTAGTCTAAATAGCCCGTTATCGATGTAGGAGAAAAAGATTTGTGTCGATGGAAAGGCATGAACATAGTTATCGCAATAGACATGGGTGCTTAACATGAGATAATAGATGAAGAACACCCACAAAAATCGACCGCAAACCTAACCTAACATATCTACCAACCTGCATCCAATACACTCCACTTACTAAAATTACAGTAAATATAAAGTTTTTCGAGCCACAGTTAGGGACTGAAAATTAGAGAGAGAAAATACTTCAATTCAGACTGAGACTCAAAGCTGCAAATGTGTAGATACCGGGGTTCGTTGGTCGGTCGAAACCAAAACCAATGTAACCATGCATCGACGGGTATTCAAAACTAGTACTAATGTAACTGTTACGTGGCACTATGGTAAGAAACATCCAAGTTCACGGCCTCTTTGATTCGTAGAATTTTGAAAATGTAGGAATAGGAAAAGTATAGGATTGGGGTGGCATGCCAAATTGAGTCATATAGAATGAGCAAGGAGTGTTTGATGCCACATGGAAAACAAAGGAATTATAAAAAGAGGTTGGAGTGGATGTTAGATTTCCCATGAAGGGCCTCTTTGATTCGCAGGATTGTCAAAATGAAGGAATAGGAAAAATGCAGGAATGGGATGGCATGTCCCATAGTATCCTACAGGATTTGAAAGAATGTTTGATAGCGCAGGAAAAACAAAGGAATTGTACAAAGAGGTTTGAGTGGATGGAAATTTTCCTCCAAAATGTAGTACAAATGGATCCTATGAAAAAATTCCTAAGAATGCCAATCCTACGAATCAAACGAGCATCACAGGAAAAAATCCTAAGGTTTCAAATCCTTCAAAAATCCTATGCAATTCCTTTGAACCAATGGAGCCCGAAATGTAGTATAAAAGTTTCCATAGGAAAAATTCCTATGGGATCCAATCCTATGAATCAAAGGGCCAACATAGAAAAAATTCCTAAGGATTTCAATCCTCCAGAAATCCTATAAAATTCCTTTGAATCAAAAGAGCCCTCAACATACTCGAGGGAGGCTAGAGGGAGCAGATACTTTGCACCCCATTTCCAGGGAGTGGAGTTATATTATGTTGGTTTAAAAATGTACACTCCCACCTACCTACCTGAATGGAGAGGTGAAGATGATGTACATTCAAAATGTACACTCCCACCTAACTGCATGCAAAGGTGAAAAAAGAGTACTTCCACCTACCCGCCTGTAAAGACGGAGATAGTATACACTCAATGTCGCGATATTAGAGAAGTTACCTTCTTGTCCGCCGTTACCCACATCACGAGAAAAATAGCTATCCATCGACCCGCATCCTCAGATACTCCGCTCACTAAAATTCCGGAGAAACCAAATAGCTATACATAGTTTCTTGGCGCACGTGCTACAGCCGGCTGTGAGTCTACAACCCGCTTCTCATCTCTCTCCTCTTCTCTCTCTTCCAAGTCAGCAAAGATATAGTATTTAAATCCTTACAGCCTGCTTACATCACCTTATTATACTTGCTCTAAGAATGGACACCTAGAATCGTGAGACACTAGTCTAAATAGCCCATCATCAATGTAGGAGAAAAAGATGTTGTATCGATGGAAAGGCATGAACATGGTTATCGCAATAGACATGCTGCTTAACATGAGACAGTAGATGAAGAACACCTGCACACAAATAGACCGAAAACCTAACCTAACCTATCTACTGACCTGCATCCAATACACCCCACTCACTAAAAATGCACTGCATATAAAGTTTTGCAAGCCACAAATAGGGACTGGAAAAATAGAGAGAGAAAACACTTCAATTCGGATTGAGACTCAAAGCTGCAAATGTGTAGATATCGGGGTTTGTTGGTCGGTCGAAACCAAAGCCAATGTAACTATGCTTCGACGGGTAGTCAAAACTACTACCAATGTAACTGTTACGTGACATTACAATTAGAAACATCCAAGTTTAACATACTCGAGGGAGGCTGGAGGGAGTAGATATACTTTGCACCCCATTTCCAAGGAATGGAGTATATGTATGTTGGTTTAGAAATGTACACTCCCACCTACCTATCTGAATGGAGAGGTGAAGATGATGTACATTCAAAATGTACACTCCCACCTAACTGCCTGCAAAGGTGAAAAAAATGTACACTCCCACCTGTCCGCCCGTAAAGACGAAGATACTGTACACTCAATGCCGCGATATTGGAGAAGTTACCTTCTCATCCGCCTTTACCCACATCACGAGAAAATCCAATAACTATCTATCGTCCCGCATCCTTGCACACTCCGCCCGCTAAAATTTCAGGAGAAGCCGTATTTGTTTAAACTACAATATAAATTGAGAATCAAGCTGCAAAATACTAATCGCTCAATCCAAAATAAGTGTTGTGTTTTAGTTCTAATTTCGTTATTAACACCTATGTAGATGTAGATATCTGGTTCATTGATTTGGTGGGACCAACACCTACGTAACCATCACGCATCGGCGGGCAGTAAAAACCGTAACCCGTTTCACCGTCACGTCTCTCTATTTTCAAGTCAAACATTGTTAACCTTGTCTAAATTTATATTAGATGGTATATAAGAATCATCACAAAATTAGAGAGAAAGGAAAGAAACGCAACGCAAAATTGGAGAGAAGAGAAGAGAAGAGGAAAGAAAGAAAAGGCTAGGACGGTGTCCGTCCCCTACCCCCCTCCATTTATATTTGTTTCGAGTTTGTACCCGCAGTCCGCCTCCGACCCAACGCAGTCCACACGCGACGCGCAGCCAGCCAAGGCCGCCCGCCCGCGCATCGCCCCCTCCCCCTCCCCATCCAACCCTAACCTGCGCGGCCGTAGATCCCATCCAATCATCGCGCCGCCGCCGCCGCCGCCGTCCGCCCCGCCCGACCCCAGCCTCCCCCGCCGCCCCCCGGGCCGCGATCGGCGTCCTCCCGCCGCCGGAGGAGGAGGAGGAGGGGGAGGCTCGCCCGCGACGGGGGCCATGGAGGCCGACGGCGCCGCCGCGGCGGAGGCCAAGCCGCTCACGCCCGAGGAGGAGGCGCTCCGGCGCAACACCGACTGCGTCTACTTCCTCGCCTCGCCCCTCACCTGCAAGAAGGTATGTGCCGCCCGCCGATTGCTCCCCCGTTCCTCCCTCCCCTTCCCTTCCCTTCCTTCCAAGCTAGCCCGCTTCGTGCGGCGCGGCGGTCTTGATTCACGCGATTGGAGCTCGTAATTTCGTCCGGGAATCGCGTCGCGGGTAGGGCATCCCATCTGGGCAAAGCACCGGAGAGAAAGATTTCGTGACCCAAGATCGCCCTGGTATCCACGATGTTCTTTGCCGATGTGTAGGGCGTGAATTGCCATCTTTCTTGGTTTCCGATGCTAGGGCTTGGTCAGGTTGTGTTCCTGTTGCTCGACGGGAATTAGGACGGTAGGCTTATACCTATACCTAATCCTAATCCTAATTGAAGGTCAAGACAACCCATTTGAGGTATCATTAGGTTGAATGCGCCCCCAACGAATTGACTATTGCCTTTGATTATACACCTTTTAGCCGTGGGGACAAGGTGGCAACATGAATCACGACGTCTGTTTGCCCAAGATGTTGATTTTACCTGGTTCATGGGGAGGATTTCTCGATAGGAATTTGTTATTGCCCACAGGGTTATGCTTCCCCTGTCTGAAAATTTCGTTTGCTCCTGAGGATCTCAACATCTCTTTTGAAAAGAATATGTTATCCAATAACAGATGTCCAGATTACAACAACAATAGTTCTGATAAACTTTATTTTTGTATGTAAAGGGTGAATACTTGCTCGATGTATTTAGACGTGGCTAGTCTCTTTTTGAATATCATATTGGTACCTGCCTTTAGTCTTGTACCTTTGAAACATCCTGCAATTCGGGCATGCCTAATTAACTAGTGTCTTACTCCAGAAAGTAACACTTCTTATGTTATGCCTTCTTCTTTTTTGCTTCATTTAGTGCTTGTATATGCGTAGGATCCTAATGTATTATGTCCACATAGGTCTTCTCTATCTTTACTTTGGAATACCCTATGTGGTGTAAATGCTGTAATGGGCTTATGTTCTCACCAGTTAATTATCCTTGGGGCGCTTAAGATTGACCTTGTTTCAAAATTTGTGTCTGATTCCTACTTTGCTATTAGATTTTACCTGTTAAATTTCTGTGCTTCAGTTTGTATAGTTTATATATTGTTAAGTCCATCTCTTTGTAGAACATTATTCAGATCATGCTACAGTATGCATTACAGACCATGATTTCTTACCGCCAGAAGTTTGGTTATTAGTTACCAGTGAGAATCTTTTTCGCTGACCTTGCTTTATTCTTTCTTTCAGGGGAACCAATGTGATTTCCGTCACAGTGAGGGTGCCCGGATGAACCCTAGAGACTGTTACTACTGGTTAAATGGCAATTGCTTGAATCCAAAATGTTCATTTCGCCATCCGGTAATTCTCATTTTCCTTTACTTTCCCTCCTTATTCACCATAAGACCTCTCGTAATATCTGCGAGCAACTGGCATCAATAATTATCATGTTTATTCTGTTCACAGTAACTAACAAGGCATGATTATAGAAATCCCTGTAGTGATCCTAGTCATGGTCTTAATTCGTTTTGACATTTTATCAGTTGAAATTGTTACCTGAAGTCTAATTCTGTTTTCTCTACTTTTGACCAGCCAATCGATGGTATGTTTGGTGCTACAACTCCTGGAATACCTGCAGTGTCTTCACACTATGCTGCTTATAACTCGGGCAAGCAGATGGTCCCGTGTTATTACTTTCAGAAAGGGAACTGCATCAAAGGTGATAAATGCCCTTTTTCCCATGGACCGCAGCCCGCTGGCAATAATCCACCAGAACAGGTGGCGAAGGTTTCTTCCTTTCCTTCTGAGCAGCCTCAGACCCAAAAGAATGAATTTTTGGGTGTCAAGGAGTTTGCTCAGACAAATCATCTAATTCAGCAAGGTGGCCCAATAAGTGACGACAGGTCCAAATCAGTTAATAGGGCTGCAGCGAATTTTGCCAGGACAGCTGCAGCTGCTATACCAGCTGACCTAGCTTCCAGTGCAGTGAAATCTTTGCCGAAGTCAGGGAGGGTACAAAACAGCATGCCAGCAGCAAATAAAAGTGTCGGAACCTCTTCAGGCGAGGATCATCCTGAGTGCTATCAGAACAATCTTCCTGTGGAAACTGATCCTATGCAAGATTGGAATCAACCTTACCAAACACCTCCTCAGGATGACATGCCCGAGGACAGTAGAGATGCTGATGACTTATTGGGGGAGTCTTCGCCTGGTTTTGATGTTCTTGTGGCAAACGATGCAGATGCTGGTGCTTATATGCATGACCCTGATGATTTTGGAAGGGATATTTATCCAGTAGAAGATTATGAATATGCTCCTGCTGATTTTGAAATCCAGCCTCATCATGAAAGAGAGCTATTCAATGGAATGGGTGAGCAAGGACCGATCGGACAAATGTATGATGGCTATGACAGGAAACGTCGTAGAACATCTTCTGAGAGGAACTTGGACAGACCTTCCTATTCAGAAAGGAGGTCTCGGCAGAGAGAGACTGGCCCTGTTGAGATAGATGGATCAGATTTACGTCACCGGCTCCGCAGGAGAAAAATAAATGGGTCTCCAGGCATCAGCCCGGAACGCAGTGGAGAGTCGCGTCGGAGGGATGACCGCTACAGGGAAAGGGCATATGATGGTCACCGTACACACAGAGATCGCCATCAGGGCCCTCGAGGGAGCACTCTAAGCTCCCGTCTGCAAGGCAGAATAAAGCTTCCTGGAAGATCACCTGATAGAGTAGATGCTCGCTCCGAGAGAGAGCGAGATAGAAGTCAACTCCGGGACAGGCTGTCTCCAGTTATGCCTATGGATATCCAGGGTGGCAGGCATCGGGAGGCAGGGCATCATCAAGAGAGGATCCGGCAGAGATCAAGCGAGCGTGCTTCAAGTGCCAGGATCGCTGATGGCAAGCATTCGAGACGGAATGTAACAGATTCACTCAACTTCGCCAGCCGGAAAGACTTTGGTCCAGAGTCTAGGAAGGCGAATGGAAGTGTTCAATCTGAAGCATCTCTTGATTTTGAAGGCCCAACGCCTCTCAGTGTCATCTTACAGAGGAAACGACAGGCTGCAAGCGGCAATGGCAATGGGTCATCTGCCCACAATGTGAAAGAAGATAAATCTGCTGCGGTCTCACACAGGCAGGCTGAATCTCTGGTTGAAGCTGAGAAGGAGGGCTACGACAACACTATCAGTTCTGAAGAATACAAGAGCAGATCAGGTGATGAAGAATATAAAGAGGAAGGCCAGGTCCCTGCATCTTCGTCACACGGTGACAAAGCTGAGGCTGAAGATATAATTGAAGTGGAAAATGGAGAGGCTGATAACTATGACCAGAGGCAGGGGGAGTCAGAGTATGAGGCGACTGAAGGCTACGAGTACAAATCCGAAGACGAGAATGCATATCAAGACGACGAGGAAGAGTTTGAGGACGACGATGATTTTGCCCGTAAAGTCGGGGTCGTCTTCTCTTGAGCTCTGGCTGTGCTTTTCTTGGCGCTTCTTCGGGCCGGGCCGAAACGCTTGATTTCCCCTCTAGTGATTGATCCTCTTGGATGAATTCTTGTGGCGCTCCATGTTCCTGCTTCAAGTTGATAGCGCCAAAAAGGCCTGGTCTTTCCCGGGGCTTATGAGCGATAACTGATATTATATAAGTATAGGTCAGGCATTGAGCGAGGTAGATGATGATGATTGGATAAACGAGAAAGTAATCTTTACGTGTAAAAACAGCTGCTGCACTTTGTTGAGCGTATCCCTGGAACTCTGTATTGTATTAGTTTCATTACTAACATGATGATACCCCATTGATATTTTTGTGCCTGAGATGGATAATATAACACCCCCCTCCAACTTGGAGGGCATCTTTCCTTTTCTACACAGAAGAAAAAGCTTTCATTCTTTGCCTGGATGCAGTGTGTGGATATATTTGATTGTGAAATCATTTTGTTTCATCAGTTGATTTGTGACAGTGTGGGATTACCCGCTGATCATGTTTCTGTGATGAGCACATCTATCTGAATAAGTACCTGCTCTCCATTCTTTGAGCTTATAACTGGATCTGGATCTGGGTGGGGATCAGTGGTGCTGTTGGTTGTAGTACTAGTTTTTCCATCCATGACTATCTGTCTGCAGTTAGCAGTCAACTGAGTATGATTCCTGATCTTGTGCGATGCCAAATGATCCAATCGGGACACAACTTGAGTATAATGTAGGTGATGGAATCATGAGTTTTGGCTATTTTTGCACTGGCCATGGGCAAACCAGCAACTTGGAAGGCATGACAGTACACAAATAATTTGCTATAATCCGACCTCGCTAGCCACGAGATTGTTAGTGTATTAGGCCAATCTGAGGAGCTCACATGCTGCTGCCCTGGCAGATCTTGCTGATCATGTGCTCGCACGTTAAGCATGTAGCAGTATATTATACTACCTCTGTCCCGAATTAGTTGTCTTAGACAGTGTTAGATACTCCCTCCGTTTCAAAATTCTTGTCTTAAATTGATCTAGATACGGATGTACCTAATGCTAAAACGTGACTTAATACATCCGTATTTAGACAAATCTAAGACAAGATTTTTGGGACGGAGGGAGTACATCTGTTCGAATGTCAAATGGTGGTAACATGAGATAGTTTCTGGATAGTGAAAATATGCAGACGTTGGATCAAAATATACACTTTGTAGTTCCAGAGAGAGGAATACTAATGCATTTTCTCTAAAAAAGGAAAATGCATAAAAAAGAAAAAAAAAACAATTTTTATGATGGAACGGAGGCTCTTCTGGATGACTCTCTCGTGGCATATAGCGCCGGCCGCTCGCTCCGTCCCGTCCCGAGGAGAGGCTTCCAGAGTCCAGTCCAGTCCAGGCTTGGTTGCACTTGCAGGGAGCTCGGCGAAATCCGGAGCGTCTCGCGTGTGTGCACCTTTGGGAGGCGAGGACAGCCGCCATGGCCGCCAAGAGGGTGCTCCTGCTCTGCGGGGACTACATGGAGGACTACGAGGTCTCCATCTTATCCTCCTCCTCATCCACATCGCCCCCCTCCCCTGTGCTACAATCAATTGATTCCCCTTCCACTTCGATTGCTGCCAACTGATTCCGGTCGGTTTCTTTCCTGGGTCCATGGACGGATCAGGCCATGGTCCCGTTCCAGTCGCTGCAGGCGTACGGCGTGACCGTCGACGCCGTCTGCCCCGGCAAGAAGGCCGGCGACGCCTGCCCCACCGCCGTCCACAAGCCCATCGGCCACCAGGTGCGTCCTTGGATCAGTTTCCCCCGTCTGCTGTTTCTGTGTAGTTGGTACTGTATGTTCAAGTGGATAGGGTTTGGCCGGGTTGTGGTAGTGAGAAGAGCAGGACATATTTAGCACGGCCAGTTAGTTTGAGAGATGCATTCTTATGCAACACGAATTCCTTTTGTGAAGTGCACACGAGCTGACGACTAATCTCTAAGAAGAAATTCTCCAAGTCAGCCTGTGTTCTGTAAGAAGGAAACCCCTGTGGTAACTG
Source organism: Triticum aestivum (assembly GCF_018294505.1). Taxonomy (NCBI): domain Eukaryota; kingdom Viridiplantae; phylum Streptophyta; class Magnoliopsida; order Poales; family Poaceae; genus Triticum; species Triticum aestivum. The sequence continues at coordinate 627,516,778 of NC_057799.1, forward strand.
TCTGTAAGAGGCCAGCATCGTTTGAACAGAGAAAATGATGTAACACTGCATAATTCATTACTCTACACAACATTCCCAGCTTATCCAGATGCCATGTTCACATTTACTGGATGGTTGTACAAACTTGAGCATCCCCTCTGCATTTAATGCTATGTAATTGGATGGCTGTACAAATTTGTTCAGGGTTTTAGGGTCTCGGTCTCATAATTAAGTCGATATGTCTGAAACAAAATCGTACAGGTCATACAGTACAGTACAATGCAACATTGAGGGCGTAGGGTAATGGCACTTACATGCAGTTGTGTTGTAGATGTACTGAAATGAGGGCATATGTATGATGTAGGTATACTGAACCAACAATGACACCTTAATATTATGGACTAGATGAGTGACAGCAGCTGTTCGCAGTTGGTAGTTTGTGCATTTTTGAATATGCGAGCATGATTGGTTAGTGTTCAAGTAAATAGTCTATCAAATACTCCCTCCGTCCCATAATATAAGAGCGTTGTTTACACTACACTAGTGTCAAGAACGCTGTTATATTATGGGACGGAGGGAGTAGTTGTCAGATCTTCTTTTCGTTCAGTACTTGTTGAGGCTGTCATAATTTTCTTTTACTCGAAATTCTGCTTGGATTTTCTAATTATGCATGTACCTAGATTAATGCTTAAAACTAAAGTTGGTCATTGGATCTTTTCTGTTTAGGCAAATTTTAAATATTGGTCTGTACATGCTTGATATGAAAGGAGGGATTTATCTAATGAACTACACATATGGTTTCACATTCCACCTCTGTGCTCGCAATTTAAATGCAGTATATTTTACTCACTAATACATCTTGAACAATCTAAAAAATATATAGCTTGGTTTATCTTTGTATACTCCTTATCTGATTTTTCCATTTTCCACATTGTTGTGTCTATTTTCTCAGTGTTGGTCCTGTGTAAATACTTGATCTTAGGGGTCTCTGTATTGCATATACACGGAACCTTTAATTTGTCTCAAATGCTCAGTTGTAAAAACCAACCATGCTGGCGGTTCTTTTTATCAGTGTGATGGTATGCTAACTGTTTCTGATATAATTCTGCTCTAAAAGACCTACACTAATTTTGTCTTGTGGATACGCCGCGCAGACAAATGCTGACTCAAAAGCTCATAACTTTACCCTAATTTCTCTAGACGGCATTGCTCCTGTCTAAATACTTGATCTCAACTAAAAATACGTCTAGATACATCCATTTCTGTGTTAAGTAATTCGGGGCGGAGGGATTAACATATTTCTTCCTACAGTTCCACTTCTCTTATATATACTTGAGTCTTAAATATGCACTGAATCAGTGTTAGTGTGTACATGTCTGACATAAAAGGATACGTAAAGAAATACACAGATGATTTTGCACTTCACCTACCGTGGTCACAACTGAATTGTAGTACTTTCTACTCATCAGTACATCTTGAACAATGCCAGCGGTTGAATATTTGTAACTGTTTATCTGTTTCTGTTCTTCTTTTCCCACATTGTTGTGCTATTAGCCCTATTTTCGCCAAAAGGTATTGCTCCTCTGTAAATACTTGGTCATAGGGGTCCCTGTGTTGTCAAATAAATTTTTCTTGCAGTTCTGCTAACATACTCTTGAATTGGCAAGGAATATTTAATCTGTGTGAAATGCTCAGTTTTAAGAAACCAGCCATGTTGGTGGTTCTTTTTATGAGTGTGATGGTACCTCAAATCTTTCTGACATAGTACTGCCCTGAAAGCCTGCACTAATTTTATCTTCTGTATATATGATGCAGACATATGCAGAGTCGAAAGGTCATAACTTTGCACTTAATGCTTCATTCGATGAGATTGACGCTGCTGGGTATGATGGATTGGTGATTCCTGGAGGCCGTGCACCAGAGTACCTTGCGATGGATGAAAAAGTGCTTGCCTTAGTTAGGAAGTTCTCTGACGCTAAGAAGCCCATCGCATCAGTTTGCCATGGACAGTTGATTCTGGCAGCAGCAGGAGTAGTCAGGGACCGTACATGCACCGCGTATCCTGCTGTTAGGCCAGTTTTGGTTGCTGCTGGGGCCAAGTGGGTAGAAGCTGATACTATGAAGAAATGCGTCGTCGATGGTAATCTGGTGACAGCAGCGGCTTACGACGGTCACCCTGAATTCATCAGCCTGTTTGTGAAAGCACTTGGAGGCTCCGTCGCAGGCGCAGACAAAAGAATTCTGTTCCTTTGCGGGGTAATGCTTTGAGAAATTTCTGCCCTGGTCAATTCAGTTCATGTTCCTCCTTGTAAAAATTGTTTCTCATTTTCTTGATAAATCATAGCCACTGTGCTGAGCCTGTGTCATTTTAATGACATTTTAAACAGGACTACATGGAGGATTACGAGGTGATGGTCCCGTTCCAGGCCCTGCAAGCCCTTGGCTGCCATGTCGATGCGGTCTGCCCTGACAAGGGCCCCGGTGACAAGTGCCCAACTGCCATCCATGACTTTGAAGGGGACCAGACTTACAGCGAGAAGCCTGGTCACGATTTCGCTCTGAACGCGTCGTTTGACGGCGTGGACGCTTCAAGCTACGACGCGCTTGTGATTCCTGGTGGGCGTGCCCCTGAGTACCTTGCGCTGAACGAGAAGGTGCTCAGCCTGGCCAAGGGGTTCATGGATAAAGGGAAGCCGGTCGCGTCGATCTGCCACGGGCAGCAGATCCTGGCTGCTGCTGGGGTTCTTCAGGTACTCCTAATCCATTAACTAGCTGCTCCTGCTCTGCATCAGTTGTGCCCTTCATGGTTATAGCCTGTTCTGCTCTGAAGAAAACAAAAGCAAACTGTTTGTCTGTCGCAACACCTGATATATATCATCGGCGTATGTAAAATGTTGTTCCAGGAGGAACTGTGGGTGCTCTGTTGCTCATCGACTAAACTGATTTAACCCTTGCTGCCTTTGTGCACGATGATGATATGCAGGGTCGGAAGTGCACGGCGTACCCGGCGGTGAAGCTGAACGTGGTGCTGGGCGGGGGGACGTGGCTGGAGCCGGACCCGATCCACCGGTGCTTCACGGACGGCAACCTGGTGACGGGCGCGGCATGGCCGGCGCACCCCGAGTTCGTGGCGCAGCTCATGGCCCTGCTGGGCATCAAGGTCTCCTTCGCGTGAGCCCTCGCCGTTAGCTCCGGGCTTTTTCCTCACATCATATAGTACAACAGAGATAGATTCTGTACCAGTGCCTTGTCCTCGACTGTCTGTACCTGCACCGTCCTGAAGCACTGTCTCGTGGCATTGTTGGTGGTTGAAGCAAGCAATAAAGCCCGTGCCGTCGTTACTGGTACCCTGACTTTTTTTATACGTCGCTTCTCTAGCTCGTCTCTGGACAGCCAGGGAGCAGTTCACGCTGCAGCTGGACTGCATCACCACACAGGCGTCTTCCTCCTCGGTTGTCACAGAAATGAAGGAACTGCATGCTTCAGTCCAGTCTTGGCTGGTACTGACATAGATAGATGGAACGGGATTTGCCTAGTCGATTGATTTGAATTTAGACCTGCGTCGTCGTTTCCTTCATCCTTTTTCCTTTTTCTGAAAACAAAAGCTCACTCTAAAGCCTGAAACCGGCCGAAAGCTCACAAGAAAGAAGCAAATTGGACGCACGCCTATACGAACCTTCCTCCTTAGTTAGGTCCTCCTTGCTGCGTCGATTCTAGTACTCCCTCCATAAACTAATTGTGATCTAAACGTTCTTATATTAATTTACAAAAGGAGTACAGTACATACTACATGCATGGCACACACTGGGCGCTTCATATATGCACCGTAATAATAAATGGATAAAATAGGGAGTAGTATATGGACGGAACAAACTAGAGCACTCGCATGGCATGCACCGTCACAGGCTTGGCATCATGCGTTTCGGCGCCCACTCGTCAACTGGCACGCCACCGATCGAAAAGTCGCGCGGCGCCTTCGCCGAAGGTCGCACGCACGGAGAAAAAGGAGGATCGATGCCGCCTTCCCTTTCTGGCGTGGCCGTCGCCGCCCGTGATGAGATCATCGGCAACTGGCGCATGTCTACCCGACTCCGATCCAAAAGTGGCGGCTCTCGCGCGCGGCGAAAAAAGGTGACGCTTTCTGGCGTGGCCGTCGCCCCGGCACCAACTGCTACCGCTTTGGCCTTTTGCTATCGCCGCCGGTCGGCCGGTTGCTTCTTATCCACCGATCACCGAACTATCTCACGCCACACCCCACGATCCAGCCAAAGCTAGACAGCCGTAATCATCGAGTATTACTAGCACTTCACACCATCCAATACTTATATGCAATCAACCATGTGAAGTGGAACGCTCTCTAGTGGCCATGATGAAAGACACGTGCACAGTGAAACCCGGTCCATCCAATATATTTTTTTTGCGAGAAAACTTTCGACAATTCATTTTCAATCATTTTTTTGACAAATATTCATTTTCAATCATGGTACAACAAACATTGGGAATAATAATAAAATTTGCATGCAGATCCATAGACCGCCCAGCGATGACTCGCCCCTCCCTCGCTGGAGGCGGGCAAAATTTATGGTAGTAGACGGTCGGGAACTCCTCGTACTAAGGCTCCGTAGGACCAGCGCATCAGAACAACAACCGCCGCCATTGAAGAGTAGCGCAGATCGGAAGAATCCAATATGAATACACATGTACGTAGACGAACAATGACCAGATCCGAGTAGATCCACCAAAAACATGCCTCCATACGCCTGCCGACAATGCTAGAAGCACCACCGGAACGGGGCCTAAACGGGGAGAAACTTATTCCATCTTCAGGGAGTCGTTGCCGTCGTCTCGCCTTCTTAAGTAGGACACAAACCCTACCAAAACTCAAATAAAGATCTAAAAACAAAGCCCTTCCGCCAACAACGACCGGGATCCGCCGTGCCCCCATGATCCTAAGACCACCGAAGACGAAGCGGAATGGCAACAGCGCCAGCGGAAAGGGGAGGAACCCAAAGACTTTTCTGGCCCATCAAACATGCATGCATGGATGAACCCAAGACAAAAGATACAGCTCTTCCTTTCTCTAAAAAAAAAGACAAAAGATACAGCGGCGGACTATGCAGAAAACGTTTTGAGCGCGGCCATTGTCTGCACGATTGTTGGGGGATTGCTACGCATCTAGCCATGCATGAGTAGAAGCAAGTGACTCACATCCGCCGGATCAAGTGCCATCCGTAATTCGTGCAGAGACATCCATAAATGGCTTGTTTTTGGTAATCGGCGAAGATTACCATATTGATATTCGGGCGCATGGTAAACATCAGTACTCCAGTGCATTTCGCCGTCTGATTCAGAATAAATATGCTTTTGTACCCTTTCTTTAAAATGTAAAGTGGACGTTCCGGCACGAATCTCCGCAATTACTTGTTCGGATTTTACATTTTTGTTAGAGCGACGGTGGTTAACTAAAGGAATACTTATAGTCTTCCCACTACTTGATAAAAGTATCTTATGACTATCAGTAGAAATGATCTTTCCCTCGCGTTCGGCTATAATGGAAACCCTCGAATCTAGAGCTGTTTGGCGTTCCAATCCAGTTCCACTGCGTATTTGATTCCATCCATAAATCGACTTTCCCTCCTATGCTCTGAGTTCCAGTATCGATAAGAATTCGAGTTCTTATTGTTCTGAACTTCATATTTAATATATAAAGAAAACATAGTATAGAATACAAAATACAAATCAACTCATCTGATTTCCGGTAGATATTATTTCATATGTATCGGCCGCAGAGTAGTTCCGAAACGTTTTTGCTAAAACACAGCCTGCCTGGCATTTTTTTTTAGATACTAGTAGTAACCAAATTCAGCAAAATGGGTGATGAGATGGACAAAAGTAGCTAGGGGGGCAATCATTCATCAATCATCTGGCCACGGCGATCGACCTAACGGTCGGAATATCCTGCCATTGTTATACTATGAATCTACACATGTCCATGTACAGACATGCATGATGAGGCAGGCAATCAATCAGAGTTTTCTACTACTATACCTTAATCTGCTCCACCGGCCATTGCATGATTGCTCAAGTTGTAGCAGCAGCAGCCATCATCTTGTCGCTGATTAATTAACTGTGCAAATCTAGCCCAAAAGAGAGAAGGGACAATCTGCCTGCAGGTCGTAACGAATTTTACCAGCCAGCCGGGTCAATCAGTTGCACGATTAGCTTAGCAGACGGGTGATACAAAAGGAGCTCTACATCGATCTCGATCATGACAAGCAGACAAAAAAACAACAGATTGCGCTCCATGGTGTCACGCCAACAGAATCGACAATAAGCTAATCCTCGCACCTAAACAACGAATGGGATGTAATTCGGTAACCGATCTTTTATAAAGCATCTAATTTCGTAGTACTATATTATCGTTAGGGTTGAAGCTAATATCAGCCTTCGTATTGAGTATCCATGTCTATATATGTACGAGCCAACACGAAAGACAAGAAGCTATGTTGCGCCTGGCCCAATCATTTGTCTTTCTTTTACGATAATGGTCCAATCAATCTGCGTTTTTCTTTTCCTTTTGAGTCATCTTTTACGGAAATGATAAATTCCAAACGTTTGGGATTTGACCATGGCAAATCAAACATTTTTTATGATAATTTTAGTGACGCGAGGATGACATGTTTAGTTGACACACACGGTAATTTCCTAGCAAAACATACACTGAGCATGAATTTGCTATGCTTGCCAATTAAACTTGTCATCCGCGCGCCACTAAAATTACCATCGGAAACGTTCGATTTGCCATGGTCAAAAAACAAATATTCGGGTGTTATTGGATTTGCCAAGGAAGAATAAATCTATTATAGTAGTATGCAGTATGTTGCGAGGTGTGATGGAGCGAGGCATAGATCGACTGGATTGCCATCGAGTGGGCTTTAGCTAGCTGGTTACCTATATCTGTGGCACGCGTGCATGGTTGCGTTTAGGCCGGACGGACGTGTGCTTGCGTTTTGGTTTTTTCGTTTGAGTTGATGGTTTGGTTGTGTAAGATGGTGTCTTCGTGGGTTAATTCAGAGAAGTGCTCATCTGTGCGGGTTGATTCACAGCAAAGCCAGGGGCCTCTTTGTAAAAGAGCACGCGCTGACCGGGTATGCACCCACACGTTCACATGGCGCTCTCTGATTCGTCAGGACCAAATTTGCACATCTTATGCAAGTTGAGGGACTGGGTAGGTTCAAATTTCAAGTTGTAGGACTAAAGTATCACATTGAGAGCAAGTTTTAGGATTCCTGGTGCTTTTAAATCTATTTTGATTGCACAACTCTGTCCGCGGTGGCTGCCAAGCGCCAAGATATTTTGCGTGCTACTGCTATGGGTTGACGACGAGGGCGAGGGGGAGGGGGGAATCTGCAGGACAGAGCAAGGAGACAACCCATCCAGCTTCCGCCCGCCTGCTGCATAGCTCCCTGCTTCTCCTTCTCTCCCCTCTATAATAATAATAATAGGGCCCGCCACCCAACATGGCAAATTGGCAACATCACGTGCTAGCTTGCCCAGCATTTGGCTCCATTAACAGACTGGTTTCGATCAAGATACGCTAGTGTACAGCTCATAACAGACTTGGGAGCGAGTTGGGAGTATGTAGCTAGACTAGGTTATGCTAGTGGCTGATGGACGACCGTAATCACAGAGTCACGCGGCATGTGGATTGGTATGTCTGGCCGTGTCCACCATTCGTGATAGGAGGATATGTCCCGACGGGTAGGCGACTCAACACGTCACTTTGTAGATTATTGATCGGATCCGCACCGAATGAGAGAGGGAGAGCGGAGCATTGGTTGGTTGGTTGGTAGACTCGTCGCCGGCCGGGCGGGTAGACTCCAAGAGGACTGCTACGTTGGATTGTAGAGTACTCTTTTTTTGCCAGAAAGATACGTGCTCCTGTAGATAAACTTTGCCAAGAAAGAAACGAAAAAACGAGCACGGGACGGGAAGGGAATATACCAAGGGATACCAGCTAGGACACGTCGTTGATGCCCATATACAGGCCTAGCCGGCGGTCATGCCTGCTAGTTGCAGTTGCAGGGGCCGGCCGGAGTGGAGTGGTCCATGCATGTGCCCCGGCCGAGGCCACCCGAGGCCTCTGCTTGGCACCATACTACCGGTACCTACCGGACCTCCGGGTGGGTCATTTGGCTGGCAAATCTGCGAATGGGTATGGGCGTGCACGTACTCCTGTCCTCCGCTTCGCTTTTCCTCCTAGTCCTAGCTCAAAATATCTCTACTGCACGTACTCCTACGTGTTCATGCAGTGCAGCACGCAGACGCATGGTGTTCCAGGCAGGGGCCGGCACCCAGGTGGTGGCTTTGGTATCACGTGCTGTACGTGCCTACTACTGCGGTGAGCACCAGCAGATCACGGGGATTCCGTTCAGCGGCAAGGCCCGCGTGCACGACGTTGCGTACGTGATACCTCAAGACCATCTTTTACAGGAACTTGCACCCGAGGTTTAAGGCAGATTAACATTCACACTTTCCATCAGGTCTTGTCCTTATAGGAATTCATTTCTGGCTCTCCAACAGTGCCCCGGTGTTGATGATGACTGGACCTGGGCATGGAAACCCGAAAGGAACTTTTTCGACAAAGTCAATTCATAATGCCAACTTCGGTGCGACGATCAATGCAGCACGGCTTGCACCATACGGAAACCCTGGGCGCCGTTGAAATGAAAACCTTTTGTTTAGATGGTCGTCAGAGCTCGTGTGTGGACAACGGGCGTCTGGCCAAGCGGGGCTTGTCCCATGATGACTCGTTGTTTTCGATAGAATGCCACATAAAAAGAGCGAGTAAGAAGAAGACCTTCTGGTCATTGACAGATGGGGCCCTCATCAGTTGGTCAATTTTTTTGGTCTTCGCCACATCAGCCTGACAGGTAGGGCCCACTTGTCAGTTTTGTTGTTTTCGTGGGCTTATCATACTCTATCCGATCCTTTTTACTGCGCATATATGATTTGTCTGAAATCAAACTTCATAAAGTTTGATTATATTCATATGAAAAAATATCAACATCTACAATACCAAAATTATACAATATGAAAACTGAATTCATGAGACATCTGATGATATTGGTTTCGTATTACGAGATACTTTTTTCTATTAAGTCGGTCTAACTTTCTTAAGTTTGACTTCAGACAAATCTTATATGCGGAGTAAAAATGACTGGAGAGAGTACAATCAATGCTCTCCGCTATAGGTTAGGCACGAAATTGATGGTTTTTTGTGCCCTGACTTGAATCTGACATCAATTTGTTACTCCAATCTCAATTGTGATGGTTTTGGTTAAATAACTCTCACTATAAGAGCGGACGGGAACCGAATATACCCTACGGATACCACACGTCATTGATGCATATGAGGCCGGCGGTCATGCATGCTAGTAGATTGCTAGATGCAGGGGCCGGCCGGAGCCAAATTCACTGTTTTGACCCTTTTTTCTTAGTTTAGCACGATCTGACCCTATATGCAAAAGTTTTTCGGATCTGACCCTTTTCATACCGTCATCGTCTATGGCGGTAGGGTAACACACCCTACCGTAAGTAAGTCCTATCGCCAAAGGCCTTGATGGTAGGGTGTGCTACCCTACCGCCAAAGACAATGACGGTAGAAAAAGGGTCAAATCCGAATTTTTTTCTTTTTCGCACATAGGGTCAAATCGTGCTTAAGTTAAGGAAAAGGGTCAAAACAGTGAATTTGACCGCCGGCCGGGCCGGAGTGGTCCACGCATGTGCCTCGATGAATTGACCCCTAGCTACTAGCTGGGTCTTTTGGCTGGCAAATCTGGGTATGGGCATGGGCGTGCGGGTACGCCTGTCCTCTGCTTTTGCTTTTCCTCCTAGTCCTAGCTCAAAATATCTCGACTGTACATAGTACGTCTTCATGCAGTGCCCACGCAACAACCACGCAGACGGTGTTCCTGTTCCAAGCAGCTACGTAGGGCCCGGCACCATCACCACCCGGGAGGTGACTTTTTTTTTTTGCGGGGTGAGCACCAGCACATCACCACCCGGGAGGTGACTTTGGCGTCACGTACTACGTACGGTACGTGGTGAGCACCAGCGGATCACCATGATTCCGTCGGAAGGTGTGCACGACCTTGTGTCACGCCGCTCTTGGCGGACGGGCTCGTGACCGATCATTGCCGCCACTCCAATCCGACGACTCTCTTTTAGAAGAACGCCGTATCCGTACGTATAACGGCGAGATGAAGAGCAGTGGGCATCGAAACGTGCCGATTCAATCGGCAGATCATGAACCTGCATGCGGCTGGTGGGCGGGCCCGGCCGGGGGTTTGTATGTACGTGTTGGTTCAAACGCACATACCTAGCCGGATCATCCCAACCTACAAAAGGGCTGTCGCAGTGGCGGACCCAATCTTATCATTGGGGTGCCACAATTCAAAATCTGTCAAAAATTACACTGCAAATATTATAATTAGGTCTAAATATCATCTATGCTGCTATTCATACTTTTTTTTCCATTATGAAGATATTCATACTCTTCCTCAAGCCAAATCAAAACGATATCTCCACTGCAAGGTATTTGTTGGACATCTTTGGTGGCACGTTTGGGTGCAAGTTCCTCCACCGAGGTTTTTGACCAAATAGAGCTCTTGCTGAGATTGCATCGTATGGATTCAAGGTGCTTCGGTGGAGGAACTTGCACCTGAGGTTTTTGATGTTGCTCATCTGGTCAACAGAGCCAGTCGCTGATGCCAACTATAAATGGAGCATGGATAAAAGACAATAGGGGGCAGATTAACATTTGCACTTTTCATCAGGTCTTTTCCTTATGGGAATTCACTCCCGATTCTTCTCCAATAGTCCCGGTTCTTGATGATGAGTGGACCTGGGCATGGGATCCGAAAGGATTTTTTTCAACAAAGCCAGTTTATAATGCCCACTTCGGTGCGACATATGGAAAACCTGGGCGCCGTTGAGACGTAAACTTTTTCTTTAGCTAGTCCTCATAGATCGTGTGTGGACAACAAACCATCTGGCCAAGAGGGATTGTCCCATAATGACTCTCGCTGTTTTTGCATCTCTTCGTGGGTTGTAGCGTCATATCAATTCTCTAGAGTTTGATTCTGAAGTGGGCTAACTTGAGCGAGGTCGTTCCCTCTGCTTTTCTTCCCTATTTGTCGTGGTTTTGTCACGGCAGATGTCCTAGTGTGAGGACTTAGTCGTGGAGCCATCGCAACGTAGTTAGCTTAAAGGGGTTAAAGCGGGACAAAGGACGCAAGGAGTTTATACTGGTTCGGCCCTTTGCGGTGAAGGTAAAAGCCTAATCCAGTTGAGGTGGAATTGCTAGGGTTTCGATGACCAGGGAGCGAATACGCTTTTCCTGGCTCTCGATCTGTTATTTTTCGTCCCTAAACCATCGCCGGGTCGTCCCTTTATATACACAGGTTGACGCCCGGCGGTTCACAGAATCCCGGCCGGCTCATAAACGTGTCCGGCTCGGTTTCTACCCTTTCCTGTGTTACAACACAAGTCATACACCATAAGGCGGTTTACATCTACAGGCCCTAATCCGCCTTTGGGCCCTGAGCCTTCATGTTAGATCTCCTCCGTAAAGCGCCATATTCCTTATCTTCATGGGCTTCAATATGATTAACTCATTATGGGTATAACCCGGCCCCTCCTGGGCGGTTTATATTCAGTAATTATATCCCCAACATTAGGCCCCAGATTGATTTGAACCTATTCATGTCAATCTTCAATACTTAGGAAAATTCCTCCTTCAGCACCTTCACGTAAACCTTCTAATCCGCCATGACGTCATCTTCCAAGATTATAATAAACCACCATGACATCACCTGTTTATTAAAAACCGTATATACCTCACCTTTATTAACGAGCCTCCGAAAATTGAGGCGACAGCTCTGTCAAATATCCATTTTTTGGGCTCCTCGATTCTCGCGCCTGTCGCTTACCCATTCGCCTTATAAATAGGGCCGAGGGTCCCTTTCATTTTACCCTCCGCGTCTCTTCACATCGTCCCCTTCCTTGCATCGACCTAGCACTCGAGCTCTGCCGCCGCCGTCGACCTTCGCCTCTGCCCCAACAACGGCCGCTGCATCAACCTGGTTCGACCAGATTCTCGTCTGCACACCTCCGCGTTCAACAGCCCTAGTGAGTCTTTCTTTGCTCTTCCCATAGATCTGTCATTAGGGTTTCTGCGAGTTCATCGAAGCTCAGTGCTGTTCTTCCCTGTTCTTCTCCGTAGCGTAAATGGCGAGTTCAAATCTGATATTTTCCTGTGCAGTCGTAGTTATAGTTCCCTTTTTCATCATTAGTGCATCCTCTTTGTATAGAAAAATCTCATCTGGATCTGATGAACTTCTTAAGCACCTATATTTTAGGTCTGAATATATTTTGATTTGCTGACACGCTGCAGATCTGAAATTATCATATCAATTTGTGAAACCTGTTTTCCATCGCTTCAGATCTGCACTTTCCATACTAGCATAGGCGGTTTAATTTTATAGAATGATAATCCGCCAGGTACCATTAGTCCCCTCTTAAACCGCCAATTTCTCGTCTTGATAACTATGATGACACCAACCTCCGGTTTAACACTTATATGCATTTCAACACCTGCTTTTTCGCTTTTGACGGTTTATGCCTTGTCATTCATAAACCTTAAACCGGCTCAAACCTTCCCTCAGGTTGTGGATAAATGGCTAAGTCTTTTTATGCCTGCAACTGGGTTCCTTCCCGAGTTACTGAAGAAAAACTGAATTGGTGCGTTGCAACCGGCGCCTTAGCAAAAAAGGACGTCATACATTGGAGGGCCCCCGGTCCAGAAAATCCTCCTGAACCCAAGGATGGAGAAGTGATTGTATTCGTTGATCACCTGGGTCGAGGGTTCAGTCCTCCCGGATCAAAAAATTTCCGCAATGTACTTGCTAGCTTCCAACTCCACCCTCAAGATATTGGACCCAACTCTGTGTCCAATATTTGTAATTTTCAAGTGTTCTGCGAGGCTTATCTGCAGGAAGAACCCACTGTTGAACTGTTTAGAGACTTCTTCTATTTGAACCGCCGTACTGAATTTACAGATGGGCCCAATACTGAACTTGGCGGGGTTTCAATTCAGAAAAGGAAAGATGTCAGTTTCACTCACGCCAAACATCATACTCACCCAAAAGATTGGAACCAGACTTGGTTCTATTGCCGAGATACGTCTCCCGCTGAAGAGAATCCTCTATCGGGTTATCGTGCTCACCGGCTTACCAATACCCATCCATTCCCTCAAAGGCTGACTGCAAAGGAACGGGCCAACTACGCACCACAACTTTCAAAGCTCAGAGCCTTTGTTGCGAACGGTTTAACATGCATTGACTTTGTTCGCTGCTAGATATCCTGGAGCATTCTGCCTTTAAGCCATCGCCCCGGTTTAATGTGCGAATATACAGGGGACTTAAAAGATCCTCAACGGCATATCGACATTCAGCTAACTGAGGCTGAAATTACAGAAGCTGTTAAAAACATACTGGATGAACCGGTGGCTATCTGCAGCAAAACAGGGCTTAGTCCCTTCTGCGTTTCCAATAAACCGCCAGCTGTTAGAATTGCGTAACTCTTATTTTAATCCGACCCTTAATCTTCCCTTATAACTTTTGAATATCCTTGACAGGGTGACGATCTGTTCTGGAAGAAGAAGCCGCAGGATAAACCGGCGAAAACCCCTCGTGTCAAGACTAAGGTCACCAAGAAGCCTGCCAAAAAGAAAACCGCCGACTCCACCAATTTACAAGTTGATGATGACGATGAAAATCACGAGTCAGAGGTAGAACTTGATTCACTTGGTTCACTCTTCATACATCTTATTGATAATGATTATCATCAGGAGGACGCAGAGGCTAGCCAAGCTGGTGATGTAGAGGTAATTTTCCTCCGGCTCAGAACCTCTGCCAACTCCGAAAACCCGTCAAGCAAACCGGAAAGTAAGATTTTCTCACCCTCTAGCTCACATGGATCCAAACTTTTTTTTGAAGAAACAGCAACACGAAGCTCGCCGCACAACTCGGCATAGCGGCCATGTGGTAACTTCTTCCGGTTTACCAAATACGCCAGTTCGTAAATGTCGCCCAGAGGTCTCTTATAATCCTGAGCCACATTATCCTAAGGCGGGTTATTTCGGCAACCTCTTACTCCGTCTGATTCAAATTATCAGGGAACTTCCCATTCCTCTTCTGGCGAATCAACAGAAACACAACTTCCAACCCTCAAGACGGTTCCTGGGTGAGTTATGCTTTAAATTTACCTTTAACAGCTTATGTTTGCCTGATGTATTGACCTTTATATTTGTTCTTCTCAGTGCCAAGCCTAGACCCAGCAAAAAGGCCAAATTAAATAAACCGGCTGATGACAATGTGGTCACTAAATCGGAGAAAACTCCAGAACCGGAAGAAGCAAATGCCGACGCCATGCTTGATGATCCGCCACCACAAGATCATGACTTTTTTTGTTGAACAAGTGGATGTTGATCCAACGGGCCATGCTGATAAGCCGACAAGCCCGGTCCGAGCTGCTGATAAACCGTCAAGTCCAGTCAAGGCTGCTGATGACAAGGCGGATGATATTATGATTACTGGCTTCGGCCACACCACCCCTGGCAATCCTGTCGCTTTATCAAAGCATAGTGCCAAGGAAGAATTTTCTGCTATGGACAAAGGCAAGTGGAATACAGATTTATCAAGCTATGCCCACCTCAACGCCCAAGACATTCATTCTGGCTTTTTGAACCGTCTGTACACAAGCCGCGACTATAAAGCCGGTTTAGTGAACCTGATGAAAGAGAGATATGAGGTAAATGCTGTTTAACTCTGCATAACTGTTTCTCTCTTGTGTCCAATTTCTAATATCAACTCCAGTAGCCCCCAAGGGCCGGTTTACGATATCAATGTAAACCGGGACTTTGTAATACCTCAACTTTGCTTGCGTAGCCCCCAAGGGCTGGTTTATCTTTTCAAGATGAACCGGGACTTTTATCCTGCCAAATTTCTTGTTGAATATCGTTGTACACCAATCATCCACTAAGCTGACTAATGGAAGAATACCCATAAGGTTAACTTTGAGCAAATATACATTAGCCCCCAAGTGCCAGGAATAATACTTGTATTGAGCTTGGGACTTGTAAAATTTTTTGATGACCAGCAAATAGGCATTAGCCCCCAAGTGCCAAGTGTATAACTTGTTATGTGCTTGGTACTTCAAATATGTGTTGCCAACTCATGATATGTATGTATCTTATAGGCTGAGCTGAGCAAAAAGGAATCCCAAACCGCTGATCTTCAAGAAAACATCAAGTCCCAACAAGCAGAAACGTCCAAAGCCAAAGAGGAGCTGACCAGTGCCTTAGCAGCCATGGAGAAGCTGAAGGAGAGTTTCAAGAAGGAGCGGGCAGACTGGGACATAGAGAAATCCACATTGCAAAAGAGGGCTGAGGATGCAGAAGCAACCCTTAATCTGGTGGTAGAAGAACTGACTGGTTTGAAGCGGCAGATAAATGCCATGACCACTGCTGTGTTTGGTAAATATCCTCATTATAAGCTTTTAATATGTATTATCCCATAAGCTGCCGGTTTATCGATGTTCGTAATGATGCAGGAACTCGCATTACCCATCTGGGCTCTGATATGTAGAAGAAATTGAAGGCTGCCTATACTCTTATAGAGCAATTATATACCGGCGCGCAACGGATCATATGCACTGCCTCTCATAACAAGCTGCCCTCAACTTTAATCAAGGAAACCTTAGAAAGGTTGTCGATGCTGCCTGCCCGGTTTGAAGAGTTAAAAAGATCAGCTGCAAGGGCAGGTGCTCTGACCGCGCTAACCCGGGCTAAAGCATGGGTACCTGATCTTGATCCAGCGGACGTGGGTAATTGCTATCCAAGCTTAAGGGAGGACGGATCAGATTTTAATAATGATGATCTCCGAGCTCTGACGAAGGAAATGCGCCCCTTGGCTAGCAAATTGGCTGAAGAAACCGATCTTTCTCATTATCAGTCGATTTACGACGCCGACAACAAGCGGGTTAACGCGCCGACTTATGATGTGCAAAATCTTATCCCGCCAATCCGTAAGCATACCTATGCCCCTGATGTTGAACCCTCCACACTTATAAGCGATGAAGCTGTATTCCAAGCCCTAACTGGGATCGATTGGGCAACCATTGACTTCCAGCCACTGGGTGGAGAGGAGGAGGATGAACCGGCGCAGGATGATCCACAACCGTCAAGTCAGCCCGGCGAAGAGTCATGATCCGGAGGCCGGTTTAGCCTTCTGCATACTGCAACACTTGCTGAAAACAATTATCCTTTTGGGCATCAAAGCGCCTTGTAATAGGCTAGCTTAAACACTTGGTCTGCTATGCCATCGTGCATATTCATTTTGCACGACACTGTTAATCCGCCATCATTATACTATGTCTGCTTATAATTCTTAGCAGCTTTATTCAACCTGTTTCTGCATACAACAAGTTTAAAGTGTCCCGGCGGTTTACGGCCGGACGGGTCATAATGCCCAACATATAACCCGGGTGTAACACCCCGCATGTAACTTTCCATTTTTGTAACTCCGACTCTTGCCATTTTCGGCTATGTGTTATGATATTCCCTCCGTGGTCTGGTTTTGTCTTTCGTTTTGCATTTTGTTCATGTCATGCATTTCATATCATGTCATCATGTGCATTGCATTTGCATACGTGTTCGTCTCATGCATCCGAGCATTTTCCCCGTTGTCCGTTTTGCAATCCGGCGCTCCCATCTCCTCCGGCGCACCCCTCTTATTTTCTTTCGTGAGCGGGTGTCTAGCGTTCTCGGAATGGACCGAGGCTTGTCAAGTGGCCTTGGTATACCACCAGTAGACCACCGGTCAAGTTTCGTTCCATTTGAAGGTCGTTTGGTACTCCAACGGTTAACCGGGCATCCGCAATGTCCATTTGGGTGTTGCAGCAAAACCCCCTCAAAAACCATCCCAAAACCCCCCAAACTCGCTTCCATGCTGTAGGTCGTTCGATCATGATCGTGTGGGCGAAAACCGCACCTCATTTGGAGCCTCCTAGCTCCCTCTACCTATTTATATGTGAGTCCCCCCGAAAACATCCGCCGACGAAACCCTAAAAATCTCCTCTCCGCGGCCGGACGCGTCCAGCCGCCGCCGGACGAAGCCCGCGCCGCCGCCCTCGTCCAACCACGCGCTGCCACGTCACCGCGCGCCGCCGCCCGTACGCCCGCGCGCCCGCGGCCCGTCGAAGCCCATGGGAGGCCCTCCCGGGCCCGGGTGCCCGCCGCCCCGCGCCGCCGGCGGTCCCCGCCGCCTCGCCGGCCGGCGACCTCGCCGCCGTACTCCGCCGCCGTGCGCCACCCCGCGGCCGAGCGCGCCAGCCGCCGGCGCCGGCGCCGCCTCGCCTCCTCTCCTGCCTCCTCGCCGCCCCCCTCGTTCTCCCGTCGCCGGCGAGCGCCACCGGAGCCCCGAGCTCGATCCGATCTGGTGAGCTCTGCCGTTGACTTTCTCGTGCCCGAAATATTTCCAAGTCCTGATGATTTTACAGCATGTGCCCATGTTCATCATTGTATAACTCCTTGCACGTAGCTCCGTTTCGTGCGTGTAATATGTCAAATTGTTCGCCTCGTGATGCTCTACATTTTGTTCAATTGCACCATGTTCATTAGAGGTCATCTTGATGCCCAAATCTCTGTTGCAAGAGGGCTAGTTGCTGTTATCTTCTGGTTCTTAACAGAACTTGGAGATTTGACATTTTTGTATCATTTAATCTGTGCATCTTATGGGCATGAGCTCTACATGTGTTTTGTTGTATGCCATGCCCTGTTTCCAGTGGTGTATGCCTTGTATTTTTTTGATCTCTGTGGTGACTAGCACAAGCATGCAAACTAGGCCCCGTAATGTTTCTGATTTCAGAGACTTAGTAATTTCTCTAAGTCTTTGTCTGCTGTTATTTTGTTGCCATGTAAACTGGATGCTACAGAGAGATCCATACATATTTTGGAGATGTTCAGTAAGGATGTTTTGTAGATATAGTTGTAATTGATCCATTACTGGCCTTGTTTGAAATTATGGAGTGCCATAGCATGACTCAATCTTGCTCTACTTTTGATATAAAATATTTCTGGCAGATTCTTAACACGATATTCATTTTTGCCAAGCTTATTGTAGTTGATCCATACATGCTATGCTTATGTTCTTGCCATGGGTAGCTTCATAAACATGCCATCTTGCTGTAGGTAGTCTAGTGTTGTCATGTATTGCTTTTTGGTGAGTGCATCAAGCTCACAAACATGCCTTCATATTATTGTTTCTGCCATGCTCTGTTTTCTGCTAAGTCTGAAACCTGATAACGAAACTTGCTATGTTTACAAGGTTGCCATCATATCTTCTGGTCCTTTTTGGATTATGGTCATTAAGGGACTTTTGTTCTATGCAATTAGTATAATACTGCCATGCCTTGTTTTGCTATGTTAAGTTCCTGTAGCATGTTGATTTCGTGCTCTGAACATTGCTACCTGATGCTGTTTCAGACATGTCCAGTAATTTCACCAAGTCTGTGAACCTGTTATCTTTTGCACTTTTTCCATGCTTGTTTGAGCTTGTTATGTTGTGAACTAGCTGTAGCTCAGTGTTCATCTTTTGTCAAGCATCTCCTATAGATTACTGCCATATGATTTGTTGCTATGTTGGAGTGCTGTAGCATTGTTGCTTGTTGCATTTTAAGTGCTATCATGCTGTTAATCGCAGATTCGTGTCATTGTTTTGCTTGCCATTTGCAAACCGTGCATCCGTTTCCGGTGATCTTTATATCGATTTCGACCGAAATCATCTCATCTTTCCAGTGGCATGCTTGGTTTGCCAAGTTACTGCCTTGTTCATCATTTTCCTTCCGGAGCACGCATATGCATCGCATATCATATCTCGCATATCATACATGTTTTGCATCATGTTGCTTGTGCATTTCTCGTGATTGATTGTGGTTCCGTTGCTTGTGTTCTTGTCTTGGGTAGAGCCGGGAGACGAGTTCGTGAACGAGGAACCTGTTGACTACGCTTACGAGGATCAAGCTTTCGACAACTCCGAGAACCTTGCAGGCAAGATGACCACCCCTCGAAATCACTTCTATCTTTGCTTTGCTAGTTGTTCGCTCTATTGCCATGCTGCGCTACCTATCACTTGCTATATCATGTCTCCCATTTTGCCATGTCAGCCTCTAACCATCCTTTCCTAGCAAACCGTTGTTTGGCTAAGTTACCGCTTTTGCTCAGCCCTTCTTATAGCGTTGCTAGTTGCAGGTGAAGTTGAAGTTTGTTCCATGTTGGAACATGGATATGTTGGGATATCACAATATCTCTTATTTAATTAATGCATCTATATATTTGGTAAAGGGTGTAAGGCTCGGCCTTATGCCTGGTGTTTTGTTCCACTCTTGCCGCCCTAGTTTCTGTCATACCGGTATTATGTTCCTTGAGTTTGCGTTCCTTACGCGGTTGGGTGATTTATGGGACCCCCTTGACAGTTCGCCTTGAATAAAACTCCTCCAGCAAGGCCCAACCTTGGTTTTACCATTTGCTACCTAAGCCTTTTCCCCGGGTTTTCGCGAGCCCGAGGGTCATCTTATTTTAACCCCCCCGGGCCAGTGCTCCTTCGAGTGTTGGTCCGAACTGAGTAGACTGCGGGGCCCCCTCCTGGAAACTCGAGGTCTGGTTTTACTCGTAGGACGTCTCATCCGGTGTTGCCCTGAGAACGAGATATGTGCAGCTCCTATCGAGATTTGTCGGCACATCGGGCGGCTTTGCTGGTCTTGTTTTATCATTGTCGAAATGTCTTGTAAACCGGGATTCCGAGACTGATCGGGTCATTCCGGGAGAAAGTTTATCCTTCGTTGACCGTGAGAGCTTATGATAGGCTAAGTTGGGACACCCCTGCAGGGTATTATCTTTCGAAAGCCGTGCCCATGGTTATGAGGCAGATGGGAATTTGTTAATGTCCGGTTGTAGAGAACGTGTCACTTGACCCAGTTAAAATACATCAACTGTGTGTGTAGCCGTGATGGTCTCTTCTCGGCGGAGTCCGGGAAGTGAACACGGTCTGAGTTATGTATGACGTAAGTAGGAGTTCAGGATCACTTCTTGGTCATTGTTAGATGACGGCCGCTCCGTTGCTTCTCTTCTCGCTCTCTCTTGCGTATGTCAGCCACCATATATGCTTATTTCCGCTGCAGCTCCACCTCATTACACCATCCTTTCTTATAAGCTTAAATAGTCTTGATCTCGCGGGTGTGAGATTGCTGAGACCCCGTGACTCACAGATTCTACCAAAACAGTTGCAGGTGCCGACGATGCCAGTGCAGATGACGGGGTCGATCTCAAGTGGGAGTTCGATGAGGAACGTGGTCGTTACTATGTGTCTTTTCCTGATGATCAGTAGTGGAGCCCAGTTAGGACGATCGGGGATCTAGCATTTGGGATTGTCTTATTTTCATCTGGATTTGACCGTAGTCGGTCTATATGTTTGTATTTTGAATGATGTATGAATTATATTTATGTATTGTGTGAAGTGGCGATTGTAAGCCAACTCTTTATCCAATTCTTGTTCATTACATGGGATTGTGTGAAGATGACCCTTCTTGCGACAAAACCACTATGCGGTTATGCCTCTAAGTCGTGCCTCGACACGTGGGAGATATAGCCGCATCGTGGGCGTTACACCGGGTTTATAACCAAGGCTGCATTTAAGAATAATTAAATATGAAATATATCATACTTGTGACATTGAATCACATCGTTGGTTCACCAACTTTTTGTAGTAAGGGTGATAACCCAAATCTTGAGTACTGATAACTCCTTCCATGTTTTGTCGGTTTATAGTAAAGCCGTACCGGGTTGTAATAAACACCGCATTATCCGTATATCATACTGGCGACTTGTAGTCGAAACTAGACCGGGTCAATAAACACCGGATTATAACTGATCATGTACTGACAACTTGTAGTTGAAAGCCAAGCCGGGTCAATTAACACCGGTCATCTTGTAATTTTGTACTTTGGCAACTCAAAAGCCATACCGGGTCATTAAACACCGGATTAATATAAACCGCGTCAAAATAAACCGCCAAAAGAAAGATTTCAGGAGAAAAACATGCAAAAAGGCGAGGCTTTTCATGGGCTGCCAGGACACTAAGTTAAACCATTTTGCAAAGCCTTATAAGATGGACCTCACATTAACCAATCGTCATTTTAACTATGACAAGTTCAGGGTCTTTATAAGATTGACTTGTCAAATGTTCGACGGGTCTTACCAGGATTACCTGGGCAGAGTGGCTTACTTAAAAAGGCAGGATAACCCGGGGTTTTAGGTGAATACACCTGGCTTCCAAGCCTGGCTTTTATAGCCTATTACAAGGTTATAGACTCTTTGTTCTTGTAGAAGCAAAGAGCCCCCGAGCAATATTTTGAGCTGTGCTCAATGGGTGCCTATGTTTGAGTTGCACTTTTGCAACACTCTCTTTGGCCCTTTTTGACTTTGGGTAACAAGCCCCCAAGTTTTTTTATATACAACCTTTGAACCGGATCAATGGACAATCAGAACTCCGTTTTATAAACAGAAGCCCCCAAGTAATTAAAAGCTTTTAAAGAAGAACGGCAGAGGCCCTGCTTTAGTAGGGATGCCGGTTTATTATATTGATCATAATATATACATTGTCAAGAATATGTACATAAGAGGAGCCTATGGCTCAGGTGTAGTAGGGCCGAAGATGAGCAATATTCCACGGCTGGTGGGTCTCCTTCTCCGATTTACGTGAGTCTTTGTGCTCTCGAACATCGATAAGGTAGTATGACCCGTTATGCAGATTCTTGCTGACCACAAAGGGTCCTTCCCAAGGCGGGGATAACTTGTGCATATCAGTCTGATCCTGGATGAGCCGGAGCACCAGATCGCCTTCTTGAAAGTTCTGGTTTTAACCCGACGGCTGTGATAACGATGCAAATCTTGCTGGTAAATCGCCGAACGAGCCGCTGCAATATCATGCTCCTCATCTAACAGGTCAAGTGCTTCCTGACATGCTTTCTCATTGTCAGCTTCCACATAAGCCGCCACACGGGGTGAGTCATGACGGATGTCACTAGGGAGAACCGCCTCTGCTCCGTAAACCATGAAAAAAAGGTGTGTAACCTGTAGATCTGTTGGGCGTGGTATTGATGCTCCATAACACAGAAGGTAACTCCTCCACCCAACAACCTGGCGTTCGTTGTAAAGGAACCATAAGCCGGGGCTTGATGCCTCTCAGGATCTCTTGATTGGCTCTCTCCGCTTGACCATTAGATTGGGGGTGAGCCACTGATGACACGTCAAGCCGGATGTGCTCGCGTTGACAAAATTCTTTCATAACACCTTTAGACAAATTAGTGCCATTATCAGTTATGATGCTGTGTGGAAAACCAAACCGGAAAATCACCTTCTTGATGAATTGAACCGCCGTGGCTGCATCACACTTACTGACTGGCTCTGCCTCCACCCACTTAGTGAACTTATCAACCGCCACCAGAAGGTGGGTCTTCTTATCCTTGGACCTCTTAAAAGGCCCAACCATATCCAGCCCCCAAGTTGCAAGCGGCCAAGTGATTGGAATCATCCTCAATTCCTGAGCCGGAACATGAGCTCGACGTGGAAACTTCTGACAACCATCACACTTTTTCACCAAGTCCTCAACATCAGCATGAGCCGTCAGCCAATAGAAGCCGTGACGGAAAGCTTTAGCTACCAGGGACTTTGAACCGACATGGTGATCACAATCTCCTTCGTGGATCTCACGCAAAATCTCACAGCCTTCTTCAGGATATACACAACGCTGAAACGCCCCTGTTACACTGCAATGATGCAATTCTCCGTTGACAATGGTCATTGACTTGGATCGCCGGATTATCTGCCTGGCCAAAGTTTCATCCTCCGGTAACTCGCCCCAGTTCATATACGCCAAAAATGGGACCGTCCAGTCCAGGATAACGTGAAGAGCCGCCACCAACTGAGCCTCCGGGTCAGGAACAGCCAAATCCTCCTCTGTAGGTAGCTTGACCGACGGGTTATGCAAACCATCCAGAAAAATATTGGGTGGTACCGGTTTACGTTGGGAACCCAAACGGCTCAAAGCGTCCGTCGCTTCATTCTTTCGCCGGTCCACATGGTCAACCTGATAACCCTTGAAGTGACCAGCCACAATATCCACCTCTCGTCGATACGCCGCCATGAGCGGATCCTTGGAATCCCAAGTACCAGACACTTGTTGAGCTACCAGGACCGAGTCACCAAAGCACTTAACTCGTCTTAAATTCACCTCCTTAGCCATTCAAAGACCATGGAGCAAGGCCTCATATTCTGCTGCATTGTTAGTACAAGGGAACATTAAACGGAGAACGCAACAAAACTTATCACCTCGTGGGGAAGTTAACACGACTCCAGCCCCCAAGCCCTCCAATTGCCTGGACCCATCAAAATGAATAGTCCAATAAGTGTGATCCGTCTTTTCTTCCGGCGCGTGCAACTATGTCCAGTCATTGATGAAATCCACAAGCGCTTGGGACCTGATTGCCGTTCGAGGCATATATTTTAACCCATGAGGTCCAAGCTCAATGGCCCACTTGGCAACCCGACCAGTTGCTTCCCTGTTTTGAATTATATCTCCCAAAGGGGCAGAACTGACCACAGTGATGGGATGACCCTGAAAATACTGCTTAAGCTTCCGGCTTGCCATGAAAACTCCAAACACCAGCTTCTGCCAATGTGGGTACCTCTGCTTGGACTCGATAAGCACCTCACTGATATAATAAACCGGCCATTGAACCGAATATTCCTTGCCAGCCTCCTTACGTTCCACCACAATGGCCACACTGACAGCCCGGGCATTGGCAGCCACATATAACAACAGCGGCTCTTTATCGACCGGAGCAGCAAGGACAGGTTGCTCAACTAACTCTTCTTCAAGTCTTCAAACGCCGCATTAGCAGCATCACTCCAGACAAAATTATCTATCTTTTTCATCATCTGATATAGAGGGATAGCCTTCTCCCCAACCGACTGATAAACCGGCTCAATGCTGCAATACGACCCGCTAGACGCTGAACATCATTAATACACACCGGTTTAGCCAGAGACATAATAGCTTTGATCTTTTCCGGATTAGCTTCAATGCCCCTGTTAGACACCAGAAAACCCAAGAGCTTGCGTGCCGGTACACCAAAAACACACTTGGCCAGATTAAGCATCATCTTATAAACCCGGAGATTATCAAAAGTTTCCTTCAGATCATCTATTAACGTCTCCTTTTTTCTGGACTTCACCACAATATCATCCACATAAGCATGAACATTGCGCCCAATCTGATTATGAAGACAATTCTGCACACAGCGCTGATAAGTTGCCTGGGCACTCTTGAGCCCAAAAGGCATAGATACATAGCTGAAGGCTCCAAAGGGAGTTATAGAAGATGTCTTCTCCTGGTCCTTAACTGCCATTTTGATCTGATGATAACCAAAATAAGCATCCAGAAAGCTCAAACGCTCACAACCCGTCGTTGCGTCAATGATTTGATCAATACGAGGGAGAGCAAAGGGATCAGCTGGACAAGCCTTGTTCAAATCTGTGTAGTCCACACACATACGCCAAGTGCCGTTCTTCTTAAGTACTAGCACTGGGTTAGCTAACCACTCAGGGTGAAAAACCTCCACAATAAACCCTGCTGCCAAGAGCCGAGCTACCTCCTCACCAATGGCCTTACACCTTTCTTCGTTGAAGCGGCGGAGAAACTGCTTGACCGGTTTAAACTTGGGATTGATATTAAGAGTGTGCTCAGCGAGTTCCCTCGGTACACCTGGCATGTCAGAAGGTTTCCATGCAAAGATGTCCCGGTTCTCACGGATGAACTCGATGAGCGCGCTTTCCTATTTTGGATCCAGGTTAGCGCTGATGCTAAACTGCTTGGATGAATCACCAGGAACAAAATCAACCAGTATAGTCTCATCAGCCGATTTAAACTTCGAGGCCGGATCATGCTCCGTAGTTGGCTTTTTCAAATAAGTCATATCCGCCGGATCAACATTGTCCTTGTAAAACTTCAACTCTTCTGTTGCACAAACTGACTCAGCATAGGCGGCATCACCTTCTTCAAATTCCAAAGCTATCTTACGGCTCCCATGCATCGTGATGGTCCCCTTATGACCCGGCATTTTAAGCTGCAGATAAACATAACAGGGCCTTGCCATGAACTTAGCATAAGCCAGCCGTCCAAACAGGGCATGATAAGGGCTCTTGATTTTCACCACTTCAAAAGTCAATGTCTCTGATCGTGAATCATGATCATCTCCAAAAGCAACTTCTAGAGCTATCTTGCCAACTGGATACGCCGATTTACCAGGCACTACACCATGGAAAACAGTGTTCGATGGTTTAAGATTTTTATCTGTCAACCCCATGCGACGGAAGGTTTCATAATAAAGGATATTGATACTGCTCCCTTCATCCATGAGCACCTTGGTGAACTTATACCCTCCAACCTGAGGCGCCACCACCAATGCCAGATGACCCGGATTATCAACCCGGGGCGGATGATCCTCTCGACTCCACACAATGGGCTGTTCAGATCAGCGCAAGTAATGGGGCACTGCCGGTTCAACGGAGTTCACTGCCCTTTTATGAAGCTTCTGATCGCGCTTGCACAGGCTAGTGGTGAAGACATGATACTGCCCACTATACAACTGCTTCGAGTTGCTCTGGTAACCCGACTGTTGCTGCTGACTCCCCTGATGATTATAACCACCCTGGTTGCCCTGACTGAAGGAAATATGCCCTAGAGGCAATAATAAAGTTATTATTTATTTCCTTATATCATGATAAATGTTTATTATTCATGCTAGAATTGTATTAACCGGGAACATGATACATGTGTGAATACATAGACAAATATAGTGTCATTAGTATGCCTCTACTTGACTAGCTCGTTGATCAAAGATGGTTATGTTTCCTAGACATAGACATGAGTTGTGATTTGATTAACGGGATCACCGTGCAACTCCCGTTTACAGGAGGAACACTTTGTGTGCTACCAAACGTCACAACGTAACTAGGTGATTATAAAAGTGCTCTACAGGTGTCTCCGAAGGTACTTGTTGAGTTGGCGTATTTCGAGATTAGGATTTGTCACTCTGATTGTCGGAGAGGTATCTCTGGGCCCACTCGGTAATACACATCACTATAAGCCTTGCAAGCACTGTAACTAATGAGTTAGTTGCAGGATGATGTATTACGGAACGAGTAAAGAGACTTGCCGGTAACGAGATTGAACTAGGTATTGAGATACCGATGATCGAACCTCGGGCAAGTAACATACCGATGACAAAGGGAACAACGTATGTTATTATGCGGTTCGACCGATAAAGATCTTCGTAGAATATGTAGGAGCCAATATGGGCATCCAGGTTCCGCTATTGGTTATTGACCAGAGAGGTGTCTCGGTCATGTCTACATAGTTCTCGAACCCGTAGGGTCCGCACGCTTAAACGTTCGTTGATGATATAGTATTATATGAGTTATGTATGTTGGTGACCGAATGTTGTTTGGAGTCCCGGATGAGATCACGGACATGACGAGGAGCTCCGGAATGGTCCGGAGGTAAAGATTCATATATTGGATGATATGGTTAGGCCAAGGGGTCAGGCCCACGGGGCTATAAGTTGGTGCAAAAGGAGTTTTGCGGAGGCCAGGGGGCCAAACGCCGAAGACCCTGGCGTCTGGCCCTGGGCCAGACACCGAGGCCCATGGCGTCTGGGCCAGACGCCAAGGATTGTGGCGTTTGGTCCTGGAGTCCGAGTGGGACTCTTGCCTTTCGGGCAAAACCGACTTTGAGGAGGCTTTTGCTCCAAGTTTCGACCCCAGGGCTCAAATATAAATAGAGGGGCAGGGCTAGCACCAAAGACACATCAAGAAACACCAAGCCGTGTGCCGGCAACCCCGTCCCCTCTAGTTTATCCTTCGTCATAGTTTTTGTAGTGCTTAGGCGAAGCCCTGCGGAGATTGTTCTTCACCAACACCGTTACCACGCCGTCGTGCTGCCGGAACTCATCTACTACTTCGCCCCTCTTGCTGGATCAAGAAGGCGAGGACGTCATCGAGCTGAACGTGTGCTGAACGCGGAGGTGCCGTACGTTCGGTACTTGATCGGGACGGATCGTGAAGGTGTACGACTACATCAACCGCATTGATAAACGCTTCCGCTTACAGTCTACGAGGGTACGTAGATTACACTCTCCCCTCTCGTTGCTATGCATCACCATGATCTTGCGTGTGCGTAGGAATTTTTTTGAAATTACTACGTTCCCCAACAGTGGCATCCGAGCCAGGTGTATCCGTAGATGTTATATTCATGAGTAGAACACAAGTGAGTTGTGGGCGATACAAGTCATACTGCTTACCAGCATGTCATACTTTGGTTCGGCGGTATTGTTGGATGAAGCGGCCCGGACCGACATTACGCGTACGCTTACGCGAGATTGGTTCTACCGACGTGCTTTGCACACAGGTGGCTGGCGGGTGTCAGTTTCTCCAACTTTAGTTGAACCGAGTGTGGCTACGCCCGGTCCTTGAGAAGGTTAAAACAGCACTAACTTGACGAACTATCGTTGTGGTTTTGATGTGTAGGTAAGAACGGTTCTTGCTCAGCCTGTAGCAGCCACGTAAAACTTGCAACAACAAAGTAGAGGACGTCTAACTTGTTTTTGCAGGGCATGTTGTGATGTGATATGGTCAAGACATGATGCTATATTTTATTGTATGAGATGATCATGTTTTGTAACCGAGTTATCGGCAACTGGCAGGAGCCATATGGTTGTCGCTTTATTGTATGCAATGCAATCGCCCTGTAATTGCTTTACTTTATCACTAAGCGGTAGTGATAGTCATAGAAGCAATAGTTGGCGAGACGACAACGATGCTACGATGGAGATCAAGGTGTCCCGCCAGTGACGATGGTGATCATGACGGTGCTTCGGAGATGGAGATCACAAGCACAAGATGATAATGGCCATATCATATCACTTATATTGATTGCATGTGATGTTTATCTTTTATGCATCTTATTTTGCTTAGATCGACGGTAGCATTATAAGATGATCTCTCACTAAATTTCAAGATATAAGTGTTCTCCCTGAGTATGCACCGTTGCGAAAGTTCTTCGTGGTGAGACACCACGTGATGATCGGGTGTGATAAGCTCTACGTTCAAATACAACGGGTGCAACACAGTTTTGCACACGTGGAATACTCAGGTTAAACTTGACGAGCCTAGCATATGCAGATATGGCCTCGGAACACTAAGACCGAAAGGTCGAGCGTGAATCATATAGAAGATATGATCAACATAGTGATGTTCACCATTGAAAACTACTCTATCTCACGTGATGATCGGACATGGTTTAGTTGATATGGATCACGTGATCACTTAGATGATTAGAGGGATGTCTATCTAAGTGGGAGTTCTTTAATAATTTGATTAACTGAACTTTAATTTATCATGAACTTAGTACCTGATAGTATTTTGCATGTCTATGTTGTTGTAGATAGATGGCCCGTGCTGTTGTTCCGTTGAATTTTAATGCGTTCCTTGAGAAAGCAAAGTTGAAAGATGATGGTAGCAATTACACAGACTGGGTCCGTAACTTCAGGATTATCCTCATTGCTGCACAGAAGAATTACGTCCTGGAAGCACCGCTAGGTGCCAAACCTGCTGCAGGAGCAACACCAGATGTTATGAACGTCTGGCAGAGCAAAGCTGATGACTACTCGATAGTTCAGTGTGCCATGCTTTGCGGCTTAGAACCGGGACTTCAACGACGTTTTGAACGTCATGGAGCATATGAGATGTTCCAGGAGTTGAAGTTAATATTTCAAGCAAATGGCCGGATTGAGAGATATGAAGTCTCCAATAAGTTCTACAACTGCAAGATGGAGGAGAATAGTTCTGTCAGTGAACATATACTCAGAATGTCTGGGTATAATAATCACTTGATTCAACTGGGAGTTAATCTTCCGGATGATAGTGTTATTGACAGAATTCTTCAATCACTGCCACCAAGCTACAAGAGCTTTGTGATGAACTATAATATGCAAGGGATGGATAAGACAATTCCCGAGCTCTTCGCAATGCTAAAGGCTGCGGAGGTAGAAATCAAGAAGGAGCATCAAGTGTTGATGGTCAACAAGACCACCAGTTTCAAGAAAAAGGACAAAGGGAAGAAGAAGAAGGGGAACTTCAAGAAGAACGGCAAACAAGTTGCTGTTCAGGAGAAGAAACCCAAGTCTGGACCTAAGCCTGAGACTGAGTGCTTCTACTGCAAGCAAACTGGTCACTGGAAGCGGAACTGCCCCAAGTATTTGGCGGATAAGAAGGATGGCAAGGTGAACAAAGGTATATGTGATATACATGTTATTTATGTGTACCTTACTAATACTCGCAGTAGCACCTGGGTATTTGATACTGGTTCTGTTGCTAATATTTGCAACTCGAAACAGGGGCTACGGATTTGCTACCTCTTGAGCACTGCGTTGGTTTTCCCTTGAAGACGAAAGGGTGATGCAGTAAAGCAGCGTAAGTATTTCCCTCAGTTTTTGAGAACCAAGGTATCAATCTAGTAGGAGGCCACGCACGAGTCCCTCACACCTACACAAACAAATAAATCCTCGCAACCAACGCGATAAGGGGTTGTCAATCCCTACACGGTCACTTACGAGAGTGAGATCTGATAGATATGATAAGATAATATTTTTGGTATTTTTATGACAAAGATGCAAAGTAAAATAGAAAGCAACAAAAATAACTAAGTGTTGGAAGATTAATATGATGGAAAATAGACCCGGGGGCCATAGGTTTCACTAGTGGCTTCTCTCAAGAGCATAAGTATTACGGTGCCTGAACAAATTACTGTTGAGCAATTGATAGAATTGAGCATAGTTATGAGAATATCTAGGTATGATCATGTATATAGGCATCACGTCCGAGACAAGTAGACCGACTCCTGCCTGCATCTACTACTATTACTCCACACATCGACCGCTATCCAGCATGCATCTAGAGTATTAAGTTCATAAGAACAGAGTAACGCTTTAAGCAAGATGACATGATGTAGAGGGATAAACTCATGCAATATGATATAAACCCCATCTTGTTATCCTCGATGGCAACAATACAATATGTGCCTTGCTGCCCCTACTGTCACTAGGAAAGGACACCGCAAGATTGAACCCAAAGCTAAGCACTTCTCCCATTGCAAGAAAGATCAATCTAGTAGGCCAAACCAAACTGATAATTCAAAGAGACTTGCAAAGATAACCAATCATACATAAAAGAATTCAGAGAAGATTCAAATATTGGTCATAGATAAACTTGATCATAAACCCACAATTCATCGGTCTCAACAAACACACCGCAAAAGAAGGTTACATCGAATAGATCTCCACGAGAGAGGGGGAGAACATTGTATGGAGATCCAAAAAGAGAGAAGAAGCCATCTAGCTAATAACTATGGACCTGTTGGGGATATAACTACTGGAGTCACCTACCCAGGAGGGGCTGGGTTATGTCATGACGATCATCACATGAAGCCCAATATCAAGCTTGAGGATGGCGGTTCAGTAATGGGCCTAAGGCCTAGAGGCAGCTTAAGGCCCGTAGTGATAAACCGCCGTTAAGGCATGACTTGTAGTGTAAGGCAAGAATAGTTAAGAGTCCGAGCCGGATGCTGTTTATAAGTCGGCCGGGACTCTGAGAGCCGCTGGGCGTTAACCTCTCTATATAAAGGGACGACCCAGCGGCGGTTCAGGACAAGTAAGATCAGATCGATAGCCAGGCATAGCGGTTTAGCTCCCTGGTCATCGAAACCCTAAGTAATTCCACCTCAACTGGAGTAGGCTTTTACCTTCACCGTAAGGGGCCGAACCAGTATAATCCTCGTGTCCTTTGTCCCATTTAACCCCTTTAAGCTTCCTAGTTGCGATGGCTCCACGATTAAGTCCTTGCACGAGGACATCTGCCGTGACTATTCCACGACAGTTGGCGCCCACCATGGGGCCAGCGCACGATGGATTTGAGTTCTTGAAGGGCAGCTTCGAAGGGCTCAAGGGATACGCCGTGGGCCGGATGACCAAGAGTCGTCGCGGCAAGCTCCACATCGACGACTCAGGCTGGGGCCCCGACGCCGGCTCAATCGAGTACGGGTACCGGGTCCCCTTCG
This sequence comes from Triticum aestivum, assembly GCF_018294505.1. NCBI lineage: Eukaryota > Viridiplantae > Streptophyta > Magnoliopsida > Poales > Poaceae > Triticum > Triticum aestivum. The sequence goes on from NC_057799.1 coordinate 627,548,109, forward strand.
GCGGAATCCACATTTTCATTGGCAAGATTGGCGAGCCGGGCCCTGAGCCGGACCTCTGCACCGACCTCGTCGAGACGGCTCAGCGTGCGAGACCCGCCCGGACTCTGCCTGCCTTGAAGCATGCTTTCGTGGGATGCGTCCATGGAGGACTCTCTGAAGGATCTAGATCTGGCGATGAGACGGCCGCCCGCTCTGACGGCGAGTCGTCCACAGATGAGACCAACTCGTTATATCAACTTCAAGATGGCAGGCTCAGGGGTTGTTCCGATGGCGACAGTATTCCGGACCCCTTTGAGCCGCCAAGCTGGGTTGGAATCTTCATGGCCGGCACACAACCTGTTCAAAACCCCGTCGCTGGGGCAGGAGGCCCTGTGCACTCGCCAGCTCAGGTGCTATTGGATCTCACAGATAAGATGACGGCCCTGTTAACTGCCACAGTCGTCCCAGCGGATCAAGCTCAACATGATGCAGAAGTGGCACAACTACAATTGGACATAGCGCAGGCCAAGGAAGACCTGACAGCGGAAGGAGTTAGGATGGCTGCAGAGTGGGCGGCTCTGGACGCCCAGGCTCAGTTTATTCAGGCGCAGTCTTTCCGGCTCACGATGGATCAGAACGCATCCAATGAGGTCATGAGAAGGAGGTATCAGAAGGCTCAATCTCGGCTCCCTCCGGTTTATGATCCTCGCAACCTCTTCAACACACCCGGTGCAGGGCCTAGCAACCCGCCAGAGATGAATCAGATCGCGGCACCTGGGGTGGGAACGCTGGTTCAGCCACCAGTGATGGGGCCTCCTCGTGTGAATACTGCACCGCCTCCATATGTGCCAACACCACCGATTATTCTAACCCGTTGGTATCAGAAGGGCCCTCAGCATAACCCGACGAACCAGGGAAGTAATAAACGTAAGGCTGATGGTAGTATGGAATTTGTGGCCAACACCAATGCGCAAGGTAACAACCACCGACGTAAGGGGAGACCACCTCCCCGATCCGCCGGATCAGGCCCGACGCTTGAGCAATTGTTGAATGAGCCCTGTCCAAGGCACGGTTCTAGGGAGAAGCCAGCCACTCATCTATGGAAATACTGTGCAATCATGAAAGCTTTCAAAAATTCCAACACTTTCAATGGAAACAATGGGCAGGGCGGCGGCTCAGGCGGCGGCGGCTTTCATGGCCCGGGCGGCGGTTCAAATTCCAATTTTCAGAATTTTCAAGGTAATCAAGGGGGGTTCAACCAGCAATCTGGCCAGGGTAATCAGCAGCAGCAGCAGGGGGGATATTAGACCAATCCAAAGCAGCTCAACAGTGGACAGTATCATGTGTTTACTACCAGTTTGTGCAAGCGAGACCAGAAGCTTCATAAAAGGGCTGTGAACGCTGTTGAGCCGGCGGTTCCACGTTACTTGCGATGGTCTGAGCAACCTATTGTATGGAGTAGGGAGGATCACCCTCCCCGGGTTGATAATCCGGGTCACCTGGCTTTGGTGGTGGCTCCTCAGGTTGGTGGGTATAAATTCACTAAGGTGCTCATGGACGGGGGCAGCAGCATCAACATCCTCTATTATGAGACCTTCCGTCGTATGGGATTAACCGATAAAAACCTCAGCCAGTCCAATACTGTTTTCCACGGCGTGGTGCCTGGTAAGTCGGCGTATCCAGTTGGTAAGATCGAGCTGGAAGTAGCCTTTGGAGATGAGTACAACTCCAGGGCGGAAAAACTGACTTTTGAGGTGGTCAAGATCAGAAGCCCGTACCATGCTCTATTTGGGCGGCCGGCTTACGCCAAGTTCATGGCACGACTGTGTTATGTATATTTGCAGCTCAAGATGCCGGGTCACAACGGGACCATTACGGTTCATGGCAGCCGAAAAGTAGCTTTGGAGTGCGAGGAAGGTGACGCTGCTTACGCTGAATCTGTTTGTGCGACAGAGGAGTTGAAGTTTTATAAGGATAATGTTGACCCGGCAGATATGACGTCTCTGAAAAAGCCAACCACGGAGTATGAGCCGGTAATGAATTTTAAGTCGGCCGATGAGACTAAGCTTGTTGACTTTGTTCCAGGTGACTCATCTAAGCAGTTCGGCATCAGCGCCAATCTGGATCCTAAATAGGAAGGCGCGCTCATCGAGTTCATCCGTGAGAACCGGGACATCTTTGCATGGAAACCTTCTGGCATGCCGGGTGTATCGAGAGAGCTCGCTGAGCACACTCTTAATATTGATCCAAAATTTAAGCCAGCCAGGCAATTTCTCCGTCGGTTTAATGAGGAGAGGCGGAAGGCCATTGGTGAGGAAGTAGCTCGGCTCTTGGCGGCTGGGTTCATTGTGGAAGTCTTTCATCCAGAATGGTTAGCTAACCCGGTGCTCGTACTCAAAAAGAACGGCACCTGGCGTACGTGTGTGGATTATACGGATTTAAACAAGGCTTGTCCGGCTGATCCTTTTTCTCTCCCTCTATTGATCAAATTATTGATGCTACGGCGGGTTGTGAGCGTTTGAGTTTTTTGGATGCGTACTCTGGTTACCATCAGATCAAAATGGCTGTTAAGGACCAGGAGAAGACGGCGTTCATTACTCCCTTTGGAGCTTTCTGTTATGTGTCTATGCCTTTTGGGCTCAAGAGTGCACAGGCGACTTACCAGCGTTGCGTGCAGAATTGTCTTCATAATCAGATTGGGCGCAACGTTCATGCCTATCTGGATGATATTGTGGTCAAATCTAGAGAGAAGGAGACCTTGATAGATGATCTGAGAGAGACCTTTGATAATCTCCGGGTCTACAAGATGATGCTTAACCCGGCCAAGTGTGTTTTTGGTGTTCCTGCAGGCAAGCTCTTGGGTTTTCTGGTTTCTCACATAGGCATTGAAGCTAACCCGGAGAAGATCAAGGCAATCACCTCTCTGGCTAAACCGGCGTGCATAAATGACGTCCAGCGTCTGGCGGGTCGCATCGCTGCTTTGAGTCGATTTATAAGCCGGTTGGGCGAAAAGGCCGTACCACTGTATCAGATGATGAAGAAAACAGATGACTTTGTCTGGAGTGATGCTGCTAATGCTGCTTTTGAGGATTTGAAAAGACAGTTAGCTGAGCCGCCAGTCCTTGCTGCTCCTGTCGATAAGGAGCCCTTATTGTTGTATGTAGCCGCTAACACACGAGCCGTCAGTGTGGCCGTCGTGGTGGAGCGCAAGGAGGCGGGTAAGGAACATCCGGTTCAGCGGCCGGTTTACTATGTCAGCGAAGTACTCATTGAGTCCAAGCAACGGTATCCACATTGGCAGAAGCTTGTTTATGGGGTGTTCATCGCAAGCCGGAAGCTTAAGCATTATTTCCAGGGCCACCCCATCATTGTGGTTAGTTCTGCTCCTTTAGGAGATATCATCCAAAACAGAGAAGCACCGGAAGAGTTGCTAAGTGGGCCATTGAACTTGGGCCTCATGATTTAAAGTATGTGCCACGCACTGCTATCAAATCTCAAGCATTGGTAGACTTCATCAACGACTGGACAGAACTGCAGATGCCCGAGGAGAGGCCAGATAACACATACTGGACTATTCACTTCGACGGGTCCAGGTAGTTGGAGGGCTCGGGGGCTGGAGTCGTTTTAGGTTCCCCTCAAGGTGACAAATTTTGTTATGTGCTACGGTTGATGTTTCCCTGTACTAACAATGCAGCTGAGTATGAGGCCTTGCTCCATGGTCTTCGGATGGCTAAGGAGATGAGCTTAAGCCGGGTGAGATGCTTTGGCGACTCAGATTTGGTGGCTCAACAGGTATCAGGCATGTGGGATTCCAAGGACCCCCTCATGGCGGCTTATCACCGTGAAGTTGATGCCATCGCCGGGCATTTTTAGGGTTATCAAGTGGAGCACATTGACCACAGAAAGAACGAAGCAGCTGATGCCTTTAGCCGGCTGGGCTCTCAGCGTAAGCCGGTGCCGCCTAATACTTTCTTGGATATTCTGCATAAACCTTCTGTCAAGTTGCCTACAGAGGAAGACTTGGCTGTTCCTAACCCAGAAGCACAGTTGGTGGCAGCTCTTCACGTTATCCCAGATTGGACAGTGCCGTACTTGGCTTACATGACCCGGGGAGACTTGCCTAAGGATGAAACTTTGGCCAGACAGATAACCCGGCGGTCTAAGTCAATGATAATTATCAATGGCGAGCTGCATCATCGCAGTGTTACTGGGGCTTTTCAGCGTTGTATTTCCCCTGAGGAGGGTCAAGAAATTTTACGAGAGGTTCACGAGGGGGATTGTGGCCATCATGCCGGCTCGAAATCCCTTGTGGCGAATGCTTTTCGTCATGGTTTTTATTGGCTGACGGCTCATGCAGACGCAGAGGACATAGTCAGTAAATGTGACAGTTGTCAGAAGTTCTCAAGACGTGCTCACGTGCCGGCTCAAGAGTTGAGGATGATTCCAATCACTTGACCGTTTGCAGTCTGGGGGCTTGATATGGTTGGGCCTTTCAAAAGGTCCAAGGATAAGAAGACCCACCTCTTGGTGGCGGTGGACAAGTTCACAAAGTGGGTTGAGGCAGAGCCAGTTAGTAAGTGTGACGTAGCCACGGCGGTTCAGTTCATGAAAAAGGTGATATTTCGCTTTGGTTTTCCACACAGCATTATAACTGACAATGGTACCAATCTGTCTAAAGGCGCCATGGAAGAATTTTGCCAACGAGAGCATATTCGGCTTGATGTTTCATCAGTAGCTCACCCCCAATCCAATGGTCAAGCTGAGAGAGCCAATCAGGAAATCGTGAAAGGCATCAAGCCCCGGCTTTTGGTCCCTTTACAACGGACGCCGGGTTGTTGGGTGGAGGAGTTACCCTCAGTGTTATGGAGCATCAATACTACTCCTAACAGATCTACGGGTTACACGCCTTTCTTCATGGTCTACGGAGCTGAGGCGGTTCTCCCTAGCAACATCCGCCATGACTCGCCTCGAGTGGCGGCTTATGTCGAGGCGGACAATGAGCAAGCGCATCAAGATGCTCTTGACTTGTTGGACGAACAACGTGACGTAGCAGCAGCTCGCTCAGCGATTTACCAACAAGACCTGCGCCGCTATCACAGCCGCCGGGTTAAGTCCAGGACCTTTCAGGAAGGTGATTTGGTGCTCCGGCTCATCCAGGATCAAACAGATGCGCACAAGTTATCCCCACCTTGGGAAGGGCCCTTTGTGGTCAGCAAGAACTTGCACAACGGGTCATACTACCTCATCGATATTCGAGAGCACAAAGATTCACGTAAGTCGGAGGAGGAGACCCGCCGGCCGTGGAATATAGCTCAGCTCCGGCCTTATTACACCTAAGCCACCGGCTCTCGTAATGTACATATTTCTATAGCCATGTATATATTATGATGAATAATAAAGCAGGACCTCTGTCCTTTTTTCCCCTCCAAAGGTAAATGTGTCATTGTTATTTTCATTATGATATCACATGATCACTTGGAGGCTGATCCGGCTTATGATCGTATTCGAATCTAGCCGTTAAATATATGATCACTTGGGGGCTTCCTGTTCAAACATAGGTCGTATTCGAACCAAAGAGAACATAGCTGTCGATACCCACTTGATTGGCATATTGCCGAGCTCACTGGGGAGTTTCTTGATCATATTTGAATCATAGCTCAACCCCCTTTGGGAACCGACGTGGATCGTATTCGAATCAGTGTCGTTAAACAACTTTCAAGGTCGTTTGGGGGCTTCCTGTTCAAATAGGTCGTATTCGAACCAAAGAGAACATAGCTGTCGGTACCCTCTTGATCGGCAACGCCAAAGCCACTGGGGGCTATATGATCGTATTCGAATCTTAGCTTAACCCCTTTGGGACGGTTCTCTGGTCGTATTCGAATCAGAAGCCTCCAAATTTTTGAAGTCTCTTTGTTGTAAACAAGTTCTTTTGATTATATCTAAAGTGTTCAAGGGTGGTTTCTACTCCACCGGCTTAACTTTGGTCAATAAAGTTGATCACACATGATAAGCATCATGTTACATAGTGGGGTTTTTACTCATTATTCGGATCACATAAACCGGAGGTGTACTTGAAGGATCACAGGTATGCTGTTATGGTTGTCTCAAGGATATAACGGAGAACCGGTTTGTTATGATTCCGGGTTATATGTAAAGTGTATGACTCTCCATGCGGTAAGCCTCCAAGGGACTTGTGATTTGTTTTTCTATGCAGGACAATTAAAGACAGCTCTTTAAACATAAGGAAAACAGAGGATCAAGCATAACCCGGAAGAATATAAAAGGGCGGCTTAAACAATGTTGAGCGCTACACACGTGCGCGATGGCACGACAAAATTAAGTGTTTGTCCTACTCTATTACATGACTCCCCAAGTCCAAAAGGGGAGGCATCGTCTTTTAAGACATAACATGAGCCGCCTGCGAGATCAAAGGCGTTGTTGGCCTGCGGTTTCCGGGTCATCCCTCTCCGCTCCTCCGGTTGTTTCCATGACCTGGAAGGTTGATGATTTCCAGTCAATGCCACTCAAGGCTTCAAATTGAGCCTCATCATCAATTAAGCCGGCCGGGTCAACTTCAGGGGCGAAGGTATGCTTACGAGTTGGAGGAATCAGGCTGACTGCTTCATAGCGTGGTGTTCGGATTCTCTGATTCTCCGCGTCATAGCCCGGTTGATATTTGGTAAGATCTGTGTCATTGCCAATCAAAGTGGCCACAGGGCGTACGCTCTTCACACAAGCGGCGAAGTCCTTCTGGTCAAAGGGGGTGCCGTCTTCCTTCAAGCTGGGATACCCAAGGGCGACGTCGGCCGGGTCTAGCTCCAGTAGAAACGCCTTGGCCCGGCTCAGGCGGCTATAGCTCCGGCTCTTGCAGAAGCCCGTCTCAACTCTTGGAAGCGTTGAGGAAGTACAACAAGCCGCCTGAGTGCATCCGCCAGGTGAGTGGGAACTTCATTTGACAGAGCCACAACGGCTAAGGCACGTTGTGACCCGGTGTAAAGTTGCTCTACCAAGGTATAAACCGCCTTCAATTTTGTCAGCACATTTTGATTAAGATTGGAGCTCCTGGGGTCTGCATTACAAAGACAGGTAAGCTGATGACAATTGAGATGTTCTTTGGAAAAGATGTAAACTAGCTAAACACTTATAGAGTAGCTTACCAAAGATTGCGGAGACCATATGAGAAACATGGTGTTTTAAGCTGGATAGCTTGGCGGCTGTTTCGGCAAGAGTGGCCTTCGCTTGTTCGGCCCGGCTGAGCAAAGCCGTCTTTTCATCCACCCAGGCTTTTCTCTCTTCTTCAAATTTCTTCTTCAGTTTCTCTTGAGCAGATAAACTGAATTCAAACTTGGAGTTGGCCTTTTGGGTTTCATTTTCTTGAGTCTTCAGGCGGTTCTTTAAATCAGAGATCTTCGATTCAAATTGCTTGACGGCGGCCTGTATAAATTCCGGGTCACAATTAGGGTGATTATAATGCAACATTAAGTCCCAAGCACTTTGCAAGCAAAGACACTTGGCACTTGGGGGCTAATGTATGCTGAAGAGCTTTATTTACAGTGGCGGTTCATGCAAATAAGTCCCAAGCACTTTGCAAGCAAAGGTACTTGGCACTTGGGGGCTAATGCATATTGCTGTTCAACTACTTGATTAAAACAAGGTAAGGACCGATTCAGGTATGCTGATTAAACCGGACCTTGAGTGCTACCAGGTAAGCCAGTTTTCTTGCAGTGATTACTAAGCCGGTATTAAGTCTACAACATATTTTATCAGAAGTAATAGACTTGGGGGCTGGCATGGTAAGTATAACTATGGAGTAAGAAAGAGAGTTATACCTCAGATTTTTGCTGTATTTGTTTCACCATGTCAATCTCCAGATCCCGGTTGTTGTGCAGTTGATTTACATAGCCAGAGACAATATCTTCAATGCTTAGATGAGCATAATCAGTGATGTTCAACTTGGCCCGGCGGCGCTCCAGAAGTTCTTCCTTGGCAGAGCACTTGGCCAGCACGGTAGGTTGTCCTGGTTCGACAAACTCAATCCGGGTGATCTCAACGTCCGGATCATCTGGATGAGCCGGGCTGGGGATCTCCGGGTTCTCAGAACCTTCCATAGCTTGTTCAACAGTTGGAGCAGCGGTGGCATCAGGAGATGGTACAACCGGCGACTCATCAGCACAGGCATTAGGAGCAGCCGTTCTGAGTTCCGGCTCAGCCAGGACCGGCTCTTCGGCCGGCTTATTTTTCTTCGCCCTCTTGCTGGGATTCACTTGTACACTTCAAGTCAAAGGGTTAGTGCAAAAACGTGAGTAAGATAAGTACAAAATCAACTGATCATCATTACCCGGGAGCGGTTTTGAAAGCCGGCAAGCTGGACTGCATTGAGTCGCCGGAGGAAGGCGAAGTTCCCTGGTAGTTTGAGTCAGAAGAATTGAGTGGTTGACAAGGGACGCCCGCCAAAGGATATAAAGAATATAAGTCGGAGATAACCTCAGTCCGGCGCTTCCTTGATGCTTCGGGTAAGCCGGAGGAGAGGTCTGCATCTTTGTTGGTCCGGGGCTGCCTCCGACTCTCCTAAATCTGTTGCTTCCAAAGAAATTGAGGATCCTGATAAGCTAAAGGATGTGAAAATCTTACTTTCCGGGTTACTCTTCGAACTTTCTGTCTCGGCAAAGGCTCGGAGTCAGAGGAAATTATAGTTACCTCTTCACTCACTTCATGACTCGTTTCGGTGTCCTCCTGCAGATAATCCGTGTCAATAAGATGGTTAAAAAAGGAGCCTAAAGAGTCAAGAGCTACCTCTGACTCGGAGGTGTCTTCCAGACGAAGCAGGTCCGAGGCGCTAGGTTTATTCCCCTTCTTACGGGGAGCGGCTTTCCTGGCGGCTTTCTTAACTTTTCTGGCTTTCTTGGCAGCTTCGTGGTCATACTTGACCTTCCAGAATTTATCATTAGCCTGTAAAATACAACAAAGGTTAGTGAGTTAAGACAAAATCGTTAAAATGGAAGGTGAAGTATTCAGGTCAATGGTTTACCGCTGGAGCCGGGTTAGCCTTGCAGAAAGGGCTTAAGCCCACTCTCCCGCAATCTGCCAGGCTCTCGTTCAGAAGAGACTTAGTTGTATCATCAATGACGTCCTTAGGTAAGTCGTCTGGACTATGCCGAAGAGGATCATCCTTCTGGCCCGTGTAATCACACATCAAGCCGGGGCGGCGGCTTAAAGGAATCACCCGCCAGGCAATCCAGACCCAGACCAGATCAATGCCATTTAGGCCGTTCCCCAGAAGAGCTTTGATTTTGTTGATGGTGGGAGTAAGTGGTTGACGTTCAACTTGGGATAATTTGTCTGGCAAGGGGTGATTTGACTCCAGACACAGGGCGCGAAAGCCAGTCAGAGGGTTCTCGTCAGCCGGAGAAGTGTCTTGGCAGTAAAACCATGTCTGGTTCCAATCTTTCGGGTGGCTTGGCGGCTCAGCATAAGGGAAGAGACAATCTCTCCGTCGTTGGATTGAGATTCCACCGAGCTCCAAGCTGGGCCCGTTGGCACATTCATTCTGGCGGTTCAGATAAAATAACTCCCTAAAGAGTAGCAAGCTGGGTTCTTCTCCGAGGTACACCTCACAGAACACTTGGAAGTTGCAGATGTTTGACACGGAATTGGGTCCGATATCTTGAGGTTGCAGATCAAGTGCAGGACATCTCTGAAGAATTTTGAGCCGGGAGGAGCAAAGCCCCGGTTCATGTGATCAGTAAATATGACAACTTCCCCATCCTTGGGTTGAGGCCTCTCTTCTGACGGGTCAGGAGCACGATAGGACATGACCTCTTTCTTTGGCAGGTAACCCGTTTTCACGAAATCAGCTAAGATGCTGTCGGTGACGTTGGATCTAACCCAGTTGCATGTGATGGGTGCTTTGGGAGCCTTAGGCGGCATTGTGAAAGATGGAAGCCTATGACAAAATAAAATTTCCGGTTCAAATTTAAGCCGGAGGAAAGTTTCAGTTCAGTATTCAAGATGGCGGCTTATGAAAGGGCCTAATGATATATGGCTAATTGTGTCAGGTTATTTAAGCCGCCGTGGATATCATGAGCAATTAAGTTATTTAACTCTATTATGAATGATCCGGAAATTTCACAAAGCATGGCCTCTTTTAAACCGGCGATATGAGCCGCCATGGCTAACAGATGCAGTTTTTGCCTAAGTGTTGCACAAACAAGTTTCATAGATTGTAGGGATTATTTTGGATCAAACGATCGTCCAGAAAAGAAAAATTTCTAGACCTAAAAACGGATACAGAGAAGTTCATAAGCTCTAAATGAGGTCTTTTTGCAAGCAAAAGGGATCTGCTAGTATTGAAAATGGGCGTGAAACGACTACCGCCGAAGTTATGCTCTATTCTTGGATCAAAGGAGGCCGTTGTGGAAGAACTGCAAAGGAATCGCGAGGAACCACGAAGAACACAGAAGAACTCGCGAACCCTAATGCGGATCTAGTATACGGGACGGCGAGGACTTACTGGTGCTGATGAGCAGCGGAGGTGCGCCGCGGTTCTCTGGTCAAGACAGGTCGATGCAGGGGCCTTGGTTGGTGCAGACGGGAAGGGCGGCGGCGGCGGCGGAGCTCGGGCTCTGAGGTGTCGAGAGGAGGAAGACGATGGAAAGGGAAGAATGACGAAAACCTGAGGGCCGGGCCTACTTATAAGGGACGGCTGATGAATGGGCGCGAGAAACGAGGAAGCTGAAGACATGGTTATCCGGCTGCGGAGACGCCTCGATTTTCGGGATAGTTATTAAGATAAGGATCCGTTGACATACGTTAGGCAGAACGTGCATTAATGGCGGATGACATCATGGCGGGTTACAAAGAATCCAGAAGATGACGTCATGGCGGGTTATAGCCTTTGCGTAGACAGAAGCCAGAAGATTTTTTATTAAGGTATTGAAGATTGACATGAACTGGTTCAAATCAATCTGGGGCCTAATGTTGGGGATATAACTACTGGAGTCACCCGCCCAGGAGGGGCCGGGTTATGTCATGACGATCATCCCATGAAGCCCAATATCAAGCTTGAGGATGGCGGTTCAGTAATGGGCCTAAGGCCTAGAGGCAGCTTAAGGCCCGTAGTGATAAACCGCCGTTAAGGCATGACTTGTAGTGTAAGGCAAGAATAGTTAAGAGTCCGAGTCGGACACTGCTTATAAGCCGGCCGAGACTCTGAGAGCCGCTGGGCGTTAACCTCTCTATATAAAGGGACGACCCAGCGGCGGTTCAGGACAAGTAAGATCAGATCGATAGCCAGGCATAGCGGTTTAGCTCCCTGGTCATCGAAACCCTAAGTAATTCCACCTCAACTGGAGTAGGCTTTTACCTTCACCGTAAGGGGCCGAACCAGTATAATCCTCGTGTCCTTTGTCCCGTTTAACCCATTTAAGCTTCCTAGTTGCGATGGCTCCACGACTAAGTCCTTGCACGAGGACATCTGCCGTGACTATTCCACGACAGGACCCGAAGGTCTGAGGTAAACTACTCACACATCATCGGAGAGGCTATGGAGTTGATGTAGAAGCCCTCCGTGATCGATGCCCCTCCGGCGGAGCTCCGGAAAAGCCCCCAAGATGGTATCTCACGGGTACAGAAGGTTGCGGCGGTGGAATTAGGTTTTTGGCTCCATCTCTGGTAGTTTGGGGGTACGTAGGTATATATAGGAGGAAGGAGTACGTCGGTGGAGCAACGTGGGGCCCACAAGGCTGGAGGGCGCACCTGGGGGGTAGGCACGCCCCCTACCTCGTGCCCTCCTGGTTGATGTCTTGACGTAGGGTCCAAGTCCTGTGGATCACGTTCGTTCTGAAAATCACGTTCCCAAAGGTTTCATTCCGTTTGGACTCCGTTTGATAATCTTTTTCTGCGAAACTCTGAAATAGGCAAAAAATATCAATTCTGGGCTGGGCCTCCGGTTAATAGGTTAGTCCCAAAAATAATATAAAAGTGTATAATAAAGCCCAATAATGTCCAAAACAGAATATAATATAGCATGGAACAACCAAAAATTATAGATACGTTGGAGACGTATCAGGATTAAGCGAAGATCGGCTAAGGATGAGGTGACGATGCGCGTGGGAAATGGTTCCAAAGTCGATGTGATGGCGGTCGGCATGCTACCTCTACATCTACCTTCGGGATTAGTTTTAGACCTAAATAATTGTTATTTGGTGCCAGCGTTGAGCATGAACATTATATCTGGATCTTGTTTGATGCGAGACGGTTCTTTATTTAAATCAGAGAATAATGGTTGTTCTATTTATATGAGTAATATCTTTTATGGTCATGCACCCTTGAAGAGTGGTCTATTTATATTAAATCCCGATAGTAGTGATACACATATTCATAATATTGAAGCCAAAAGATGCAGAGTTGATAATGATAGTGCAACTTATTTGTGGCACTGTGATAACCCACAAGTATAGGGGATCAATTGTAGCCTCTTTCGATAAGTAAGAGTGTCGAACCCAACGAGGAGCTAAAGGTAGAACAAATATTCCCTCAAGTTCTATCGACCACCGATACAACTCTACGCACGCTTGGCGTTCGCTTTACCTAGAACAAGTATGAAACTAGAAGTACTTTGTAGGTGTTTTTGGATAGGTTTGCAAGAATATAAAGAGCGCGTAAATAAAAAGCTAGGGGCTGTTAAAGTAAAGACACAACTAAAGTAAATATAGCGAGTGTGGAAAAGTGGTGGTAGGAGTTGCGAAATTGTCCCTAAGCAATTGACTATTTTACTAGACCGATAGCAAGTTTTATGTGGGAGAGGCCATTGCTAGCATGTCATCCCTTACTTGGAATTCTATGCAATTATGATTGGAACTATTAGCAAGTGTCCGCAACTACTAACGTTCATTAAGGTAAAACCCAACCATAGCGTTAAGATATATTGGTCCCCCTTCAATCCCGTATACATCAATTTCTATGCTAGGTTGAAGCTTCTGTCACTCTTGCCCTCCAATACATAGTCCTATCAACATACAACTAACCCTATGGTGTGATCCACGCGCGAGCTCATATGATGGGCACCAAAGGACAGCAACATAACCACAAGCAATTCATCAACCACCGATAGGACAACGAAAATCTACTCAGACATCATAGGATAGCAACACATCATTGGATAATAATATGAATCATAAAGCACCATGTTCAAGTAGAGGGTACAGCGGGTTGCAGGAGAGTGGACCGCTGTAGATAGATGGGGGAAGGTGATCGAGATGTTGGTGACGATGGCGGAGGTGTTGGTGAAGATCGCGGTGATGATGATGGTGGCCACGACAGCGTTCCGGCGCCACCAGAAGTGAGGGGGAGAGAGACCCCCTCCTTCTTCTTCTTCCTTGACCTTCTCCCTAGATGGGAGAAGGGTTTCCCCTCTGGCGTGGGAGGGGCGAGAGCCCCTCCGAGATTGGATCTGTCTCTCTGTCTCTCTCTGTTTCTGTGTTCTGGTCTGCTGCCCTTTCACCGTTTCGTATATATATGGAGATCCGTAACTCCGATTGGATTGAAATCTTTGCCGTGATTTTTTCCTAAAAATTAGCTTTCTTGCGGCCGAAGAAGGGCATCAACCGCCTTACGGGTGGCCCACGAGGGGGGCAGGCGCGCCCCCTGCCTCGTGGCCACCTCGGGCACCGTCTCGCGTTGATTCTTCTTTCGGAATTTTCCAAATATTCCAAAAATATTCTCCGTCCGTTTTTATCCCATTTGGATTCCGTTTGATATGGGGTTTCTGCGAAGCATAAAACATGCAACAGACAGGAACTGGCACTGGGCACTGGATCAATATGTTAGTCCCAATAATAATATAAAAAGTTGCCAAAAGTATATGAAAGTTGTAGAATATTGGCATGGAACAATCAAAAATTATAGATAAGACGGAGACGTATCTGCATCCCCAAGCTTAATTCCTGCTCGTCCTCGAGTAGGTAAATGATAAAAAAGATAATTTTTGATGTGGAATGCTACCTAGCATAATCTTGATCTTATGTCTAATCATGGCATGAATATTAAGACATGAGTGATTCAAAGCAATAGTCTATCATTTGACATAAAAACAATAATACTTCAAGCCTACTAATAAAGCAATCATGTCTTTTCAAAATAACAAGGCCAAAGAAAGTTATCCCTACAAAATCATATAGTCTGGCTATGCTCCATCTTCACCACACAAAATATTCACATCATGCACAACCCCGATGACAAGCCAAGCAATTGTTTCATACTTCTGATGTTCTCAAACCTTTTCAACTTTCACGCAATACATGAGCGTGAGCCATGGACATAGCACTATAGGTGGAATAGAATATGATGGGGATTATGTGGAGAAGACAAAAAGGAGAAAGTCTCACATCGACGCGGCTAATCAACGGGCTATGGAGATGCCCATCAATTGATGTCTATGTGAGGAGTAGGGATTGCCATGCAATGGATGCACTAGAGCTATAAGTGTATGAAAGCTCAAACTGAAACTAAGTGGGTGTGCATCCAACTTCCTTGCTCATGAAGACCTCGGGCATTTGAGGAAGCCCATCATCGGAATATACAAGCCAAGTTCTATAATGAAAATTCCCACTAGTATATGAAAGTGATAACTCAAGAGACTCTCTATATGAAGAACATGGTGCTACTCTGAAGCACAAGTGTGGTAAAAGGATAGTAACATTGCCCCTTCTCTCTTTTTCTCTTTTTTTCTTTTTTGTTCTTTTTTTGGGCCTTCTCTTTTTTTGGCCTTTTTTTCGTCCGGAGTCTCATCCCGACTTGTGGGGGAATCATAGTGTTGAGGATATAGACCTTAGAGTCACCCGCCAGGAGGGGCCGGGTTACTCATAATGGTCATTGCCAGAAGCCCGGCGCCAATCTTGAAGACGGTGGGCCAAAGCTGGGCTTAAGACCCGGATATGGCTTAAGGCCCGTAGTTACAATCATTATTATGGTAGAACTTGTAGTGTAAGGCAAGAATAATTGAGAGTCCGAGCCGGACACTCTTATGAGCCGGCCGGGACTCTGAGAGCCGCTGGGCGTCAACCTCTCTATATAAAGGGACGACCCGGCAGCGGTTTAGGGACAAGAAAGATCTCATCGAGAGCCAGGCATAGCAGTTTAGCTCCCTGGTCATCGAAACCCTAATCAATACCACCTCAAACTGGACGTAGGCTTTTACCTTCACCGTAAGGGGCCGAACCAGTATAAACCCTCGTGTCCCTTGTCCCACTTAACCCCTTCAAGATTCCTAGTTGTGATGGCTCCACGACTAAGTCCTAGCTCGAGGACATCTGCCGTGACAATTCCACGACAGTTGGCGCCCACCGTGGGGCCAGCGCACGGTGGATTTGAGTTCTTGAAGGGCAGCTTCGAAGGGCTCAAGGGATACGCTGTGGGCCGGATGACCAAGAGTCGTCGCGGCAAGCTCTACATCGACGATGCAAACTGGGGCCCTGACGCCGGCTCAATTGAGTACGGGTACCGGGTCCCCTTCGGCGGAATTCATGTTTTCATTGGCAAGATTGGTGAGCCGGGCCCTGAGCCGGATCTCTGCGCCGATCTCATCGAGACGGCTCAGCATGCACGACCCGCCCGGGCCCGGCCTGCCGTAAAGCATGCTTTTGTGGGATGTATCCATGGAGGGCTCTCTGATCAATCTGGATCTGGTGATGAGACGGCCGCCGGCTCTGACGGCGAGTCGTCCACCGATGAGTCAAACTCGTTGTATCAACTTCAAGATGGCAGGCTCATGGGTTGTTCCGATGGTGACAGTATTCCGGACCCGTTTGAGCCGCCAAGCCGGGTTGGAATCTTCATGGCCGGTGCGCAGCCTGTTCAGAACCCTGCTGCTGGAGCGGGAAACCCGGTGCCTTCGCCGGCTCAGGTGCTAATGGATCTCACGGACAAGATGACGGCCCTATTAACCGCCAAGGTTGACCCGGCGGATCAAGCTCAGCATGATGCGGAGGTGGCACAGTTAAAGTTGGATCTAGTGAAAGCTAAGGAGGATCTGGCAGTAGAAGGGATCAGGATGGCTGCGGAGAGGGCGGCTCTCGATGCCCAAACCCAGTTGATTCAAGCGCAGTCCTTCCGGCTCACGATGGATCAAAACGCGTCCAAAGAGGTCCTGAGAAGGAGGCATCAAAAGGCCCAATCTCGACTCCCTCCGGTTTACGATCCACGAAACCTCTTCAACACGCCAGGTGCAGGGTCTAGTAACCCGCCAGGGGTCATAGTGCCCGGGTCTGGGACCCCTATTCAGCCGCAAGTAATGGGGCCTCCCCAGGTGCACCCTCCCCCCCTCAGTACATGCCAATACCGCCGGGTCATTATAATAACCCGCTGGAGAACATGGTCGCCGCGGCAGCACGGCTGGCGGCTCTCCCAGTCGACGGCGACTCTCCGACGGCTATTGAAACCCGCCGGGTCAGGGAACTCCTTCAGACAGCACTGGCGCAGCAAGAGGCGTACTCCTACAGCCGGGACAGGATCCACTCGACCCCTCGTCCAGGCCGGAGCCCGAGTTACAGCAGACACAAGGTCTCAGCGACAGGCTCAAGTAACGTCCGACGCCATGACCCGCCCCCTGGCCATGGCCCGGCTCATAACGGAGCCTTTCACACAGCAGACCAAGACAGAGCGCGGCAAGAGGCGGAGCAGGTACCTCAGTTGACGGCGTACCAGACTCCCTCGGCTTATCCGACGGCTTCCGTCGACGTGGGTATCCCTACCAGGACTGGGGGTGTCCCTTGCTTAGTGCCAGCTATCCGCAATGAACGTCTACCCAAGGACTTCAAAGGCCCTAGGAAGGTGCCTAATTACACGGCAGACTTACAACCCGCAGCCTGGATCGAGAGTTATGAGATGGCCATGGAACTGCTGGAGGTCAGTGAAGCGGCCATGGCTAAGTACTTCACCATGATGTTAGATGGGACTGCCCGCACTTGGTTGAAAGGGCTACCACCGAATTCCATTGGGTCTTGGGCTGAGCTGAAGGCCCGGTTCATCCAAAACTTCAAGGATACCTGTAGGCAGTCTATGTCAATTGTGGATTTGACTAACTGCAAGCAGCAGGAGGGTGAGTGTACGACACATTGGGTTCGCCGGGTTAAGGAGATAATACATTCCTCTGATAAGATGGATGCCGGCTCTGCAGTCTTAATGTTGGAACAGAATTGTCGTTTTGTGCCCCTGAAGATGAAACTCGGGCGGCTTAAGCGCGACTGCAACGATATGGGTACACTAATGGCGGCTCTTGTCAAGTACGCCGATTCTGATGGTACCAAGGACCCCCCTTCAGATGATGAAAGGACAGGGAAGGGAAAGAAGAATGACAATGGCAAGGGTCCTCAGCATAACCCGGGGAACCAAGGAGGTGGCAAGCGCAAGGCCGATGGCAGCCTAGAGTTCGTAGCCAACGCCAGCTCACAAGGTAATAACCAGCGACGCAAGGGGAGGCCCCCTCCCCGAGCCAGCGGGTCAGGCCCGATGCTGGAGCAGCTGTTGAATGAGCCTTGTCCAAGGCATGGCTCTAGAGAGAAGCCAGCTACCCATCTATGTAAGAATTGTGCAATCATGAAGGCCTTTAAGAATTACAATGGCCCGGGCGGCGGCTCAGGCGCCGGCGGCTTTCATGGCCCGGGCGGCGGCTCAAATTCTAATCCTCAGAATGGTCAAGGGGGCTTTAATCAATAGTCTGGCCAGGGTCATCAACAGCAGCAGGTGGGTTATCAGACCAATCCAAAGCAGCTTAGCGGTGGACAGTATCATGTGTTTACCACCAGTCTGTGTAAGAGAGATCAGAAGCTTCATAAGAGGGCTGTGAATGCTGTTGAGCCGGCGGTTCCACGCTACTTGCGGTGGTCTGAGCAGCCTATAGTGTGGAGTAGGGAGGATCACCCTCCCCGGGTGGATAACCCGGGCCACTTGGCCTTAGTGGTGGCTCCTCAGGTGGGAGGATATAAGTTCACTAAGGTGCTCATGGATGGAGGCAGCAGCATCAACATCCTCTATTATGAGACGTTCCGTCATATGGGGTTGATTGATAAGAACCTCAGCCAGTCCAACACTATTTTCCACGGTGTGGTACCTGGTAAGTCGGCTTATCCAGTCGGCAAGATCGAGCTGGAAGTGGCCTTTGGAGATGAGAACAACTACAGGGTGGAGAAATTGACCTTTGAGGTGGTTAAGATAAGAAGTCCGTACCATGCCATATTTGGGCGGCCGGCTTACGCCAAGTTCATGGCATGACCGTGTTATGTGTACGTACAGCTCAAGATGCCGGGTCACAATGGGGACCATTACGGTTCACGGCAGCCGGAAAGTGGCTCTGGAGTGTGAGGAAGGCGATGCAGCTTATGCAGAATCTGTTTGTGCAACAGAGGAGTTGAAGTTTTATAAAGACAATGTTGACCCAACAGTAGTGACCTCTCTGAAAAAGCCGACTACGGAAAATGAGCCGGCGATGAAATTTAAGTCGGCTGATGAAACTAAGCTTGTTGATTTTGTTCCAGGAGATTCATCTCAGCAGTTTAGCATCAGTGCCAATCTGGATCCAAAATAGGAAAGCGCGCTCATCGAGTTCATCCGTGAGAATAGGGACATTTTTGCATGGAAGCCGTCTGACATGCCAGGTGTACCTAGAGAACTTGCTGAGCACACCCTCAATGTTGATCCGAAATTTAAGCCGGTCAGGCAATTCCTTCGGCGGTTTAATGAAGAGAGGAGGAAAGCTATTGGCGAAGAGGTGGCTCGGCTCTTGGCGGCCGGGTTTATTGTTGAAGTCTTTCACCCAGAGTGGTTAGCTAACCCGGTGCTCGTACTCAAGAAGAACGGCACTTGGCGGATGTGTGTGGACTACACGGACTTAAACAAGGCGTGTCCGGCTGATCCTTTTGCCCTTGCCCGTATTGATCAAATTATTGATGCTACGGCAGGTTGTGCGCGTTTAAGTTTCTTGCATGCCTATTCCGGGTATCATCAGATTAAAATGGCAGTTAAGGACCAGGAGAAGACGGCGTTCATCACTCCCTTTGGAGCCTTCTGCTATGTGTCTATGCCCTTTGGACTCAAGTGTGCACAGGCGACTTATCAGCATTGTGTACAGAACTGTCTTCATAACCAGATTGGGCGCAATGTTCATGCTTATGTGGACGATATTGTGGTTAAGTCCATAAAGGAGGAAAGCCTGATAGATGATTTAAGGGAAACCTTTGATAATCTCCGGGTTTACAAGATGATGCTTAACCCGGCCAAGTGTGTTTTTGGTGTTCCTGCAGACAAACTCTTGGGTTTCTTGGTTTCTGACAGAGGCATTGAAGCTAACCCGGAGAAGATCAAGGCCATCACCTCCCTGGCTAAGCCGGCGTGTATAAATGACGTTCAGCGCTTGGCGGGTCGCATCGCTGCTTTAAGCCGGTTTATAAGCCGTTTGGGTGAGAAGACCATGCCCTTATATCAGTTGATGAAGAAAACTGATAACTTTGTCTGGAATGATGCAGCTAATACCGCTTTTGAGGATTTGAAGAAACAGCTGGCAGAGCCCCCAGTCCTTGCTGCTCCGGTTGATAAGGAGCCCTTATTACTGTATGTGGCGGCAAACACACGAGCCGTCAGTGTGGCTGTGGTGGTGGAACGGAAGGAAGAGGGTAAGGAGCATCCGGTTCAACGGCCGGTTTATTATGTCAGCGAAGTGCTCATCGAGTCCAAGCAACGGTATCCGCATTGGCAGAAGCTTGTTTATGGGGTGTTCATGGCAAGCCGGAAGCTTAAGCATTATTTCCAGGGTCATCCCATCACTGTGGTCAGTTCTGCCCCTCTTGGTGATATCATTCAAAACAGAGAGGCCACAGGGAGAGTGGCTAAGTGGGCTATAGAGCTCGGACCCCATGGTCTGAAATACGTGCCACGCACTGCTGTTAAATCTCAGGCCTTGGTGGATTTCATCAATGATTGGACAGAGTCACAAGTGCCCGAGCAAAAGCCGGACAACACATATTGGACTATTCACTTTGATGGGTCCAGGCAGTTGGAGGGCTCGGGGGCTGGAGTCGTGTTGGCTTCCCCTAAAGGTGACAAGTTCCATTATGTGCTACAATTGATGTTTCCTTGTACCAACAACGCCGCTGAGTACGAGGCCTTGCTCCAAGGTCTTCGGATGGCTAAGAAGATGAGCTTGAGCCGAGTAAGGTGTTTCGGTGACTCAGATTTGGTGGCTCAACAAGTATCAGGCAAGTGGGACTCTAAGGACCCTCTCATGGCGGCTTATCGCCGCGAAGTTGATGCCATTGCTGGGCACTTTCAGGGCTACCAAGTAGAGCACATTGATCGCAGGAAGAACGAGGCGGCTGATGCTCTAAGCCGGCTGGGCTCTCTGCGAAAGCCGGTGCCGCCTAATACTTTCCTGGATGTCCTGTATAGCCCTTCTGTTAAGTTGCCTACAGAGGAAGACTTGGCTATCCCTGACCCGGAGGCACGATTGGTGGCGGCTCTCCATATCATACCGGACTAGACAGTGCCCTATTTGGCTTACATGAGGGGGAGAGTTTCCTGAGGATGAAACGTTGGCCAGACAAATAAGCCGGCGGTCTAAGTCAATGGTTGTCATCGATGGTGAGTTGAATCATCGCAGTGTTACAGGAGCGTTTCAGCGTTGTGTCTCCCCTGAGGAAGGTCAAGAGATCTTGCGTGAGATTCATGAAGGGGATTGTGGCCATCACGCCGGCTCAAAGTCTCTTGTGGCCAAGGCTTTTCGCCATGGTTTTTATTGGCTGACGGCTCATGCTGATGCGGAAGACTTGGTCAGTAAATGTGATGGTTGCCAAAGGTTTTCATGACGGGCTCATGTGCCGGCTCAGGAGCTGAGGATGATCCCAATTACTTGGCCCTTTGTGGTCTGGGGGCTTGATATGGTTGGGCCTTTTAAAAGGTTCAAGGATAAGAAAACTCACCTCTTGGTGGCAGTTGACAAATTTACAAAGTGGGTGGAAGCTGAACCAGTTAGCAAGTGTGATGCAGCCACGGCGGTTCAATTTATGAAAAAGGTGATTTTTCGCTTTGGCTTTCCGCACAACATTATAACTGACAATGGCACTAATCTATCCAAAGGCGCCATGGAAGAGTTTTGTCAACGAGAGCATATCCGACTTGATGTTTCCTCAGTTGCTCATCCTCAATCCAATGGTCAAGCTGAGAGAGCTAATCAGGAGATTCTGAAGGGCATCAAGCCCCGGCTTTTGGTCCCTTTGCAACGGACGCCGGGTTGTTGGGTGGAGGAGTTGCCCTCCATGTTATGGAGCATCAACACTACTCCTAACAGGTCTACAGGTTTCACGCCTTTCTTCATGGTTTATGGGGCAGAAGCAGTCCTCCCCAGTGACATCCGTTATGACTCGCCTCGAGTGGCGGCTTATGTTGAGGCGGATAATGAACAGGCGCGCCAAGATGCTCTTGACTTGTTGGACGAACAGCGTGATGTGGCAGCAGCTCGCTCAGCGATTTACCAACAAGACCTGCGCCGTTATCATAGTCGCCGGGTTAAATCCCGGGTCTTCCAGGAAGGCGATCTCGTGCTCCGGCTCATCCAAGATCAAACCGATGCGCACAAGTTATCTCCACCTTGGGAAGGGCCCTTTGTGGTCAGCAAGAACTTGCACAACGGGTCATATTACCTCATTGACATTCGGGAGCACAAAGATTCACGTAAGTCGGAGGAAGAGACCCGTCGGCCGTGGAACATAGCTCAGCTTCGGCCTTACTTCACTTGAGCCACCGGCTCTCATCATGTACATATTTCTCTACGCCATGTGTATATTATGATATGCAATAAAAGCAGGACCTCTGTCCTTTTTTCTCCTCGAAATGTGCACGTGTTGTTTTCATTGCCAGATTACATGATAACTTGAAGGAGGATCCGGCTTATGATCGTATTCGAATCTAGCCGTAGGTAATAAGGTCACTTGGGGGCTTCCTGTTCAAACATAGGTCGTATTCGAACCAAAGAGAACATAGCTGTCGATACCCATTTGATTGGCAAAGTGCCGAGCTCATTGGGGAGTTTTCTTTGATCATATTTGAATCATAGTTTAACCTCTTTGGGAACCGACGTGGATCGTATTCGAATCAGCGTCGTTAAACAATTCTAAGTCATTTGGGGGCTTCCTGTTCAAACATGGGTCGTATTCGAACCAAAGAGAACATAGCTGTCGATACCCTCTTGATTGGCATCGCCACACCCACTGGGGGCTATATGATCGTATTCGAATCCTAGCATAACCCCTTTGGGCAGGGTCTCTGGTCGTATTCGAACTGGAAGCCCCTAAGTTTTCTGATTTATAGCGAGTTCTTCTGGCCATTTCAAGTGTGCACGGCCGGGTCTCACTTTGCCGGCTTAACTTTGATTTACAGTGTTAGTTGAACACAATGGGTGTCATTAAGACAGGTAAGCCGGAATTGAGGTACCAACCTTATTACCCGGGTTATCTAAACCGGAAGTATGCTTGCAGGCTGCTAAGTGTGTTATTACGGTTGTATTAAGGATATAATTGAGGACCAGTCTTTTTTGATTCATATTCCGGGTTATATATCTAAAACCTATGATTCTCAGGGCGGTAAGCCGCCTCGAGGCTTGTGATTTGTCCTTCTATGCAGGGTAGTTCAAGGCAACTATTTTGAGCTTAAGGAAAACGAATGATTGATTACGACCCGGAGAAATATAAAGAAGACAACTTCAATAGACTTCAGCATTCAAGGCGTGCACGATGGCACGGCAAAGATAAAGTGTTGGTCCTACTCTATTACAAGACTCATTGAGTCCAAAAGGGTGGAGCATTGTTTTATAAGCCGCCTGCAGAGTTACGACGCTTGCTGGGTTGAAGTCTCCGGCTCATCCCTCTCTTATCCTCCGGCTGTTCCCAAGACCTGGAAAGTCGATGACTTCCAGTCGATGCCGCTCAGAGCTTCGAACTGAGCTTCCTCGTCAATTAACCCGGCCGGGTCAATCTCCGGGGGGAAGGTGTGCTGACGAGCCGGCGGGATTAGGCTGAGGGCTTCATAGCGCGGGGTCGGGATCCTCTGATTTTCCGCATTGTAACCCGGCTGGTACTTGGTCAGATCTGTGTTGTTTCCAATGAGGGTGGCCACCGGGCGCACGACCTTCACGTAGGCGGCAAAGTCCCTTTGGTCGAAGGCTGTGCCGTCTTCCTTTAAACTTGGATAACCGAGGGCGATGTCCGCCGGGTCTAACTCTGGAAGGAAAGCCTTTGCCCGGCTCAGCGCGGCGATCGCTCCGGCTCTTGCAGAGGCCCGTCGCAGCTCTTGGATACGTTGAGGCAGAACGGCGAGCCGGTGAAGCACTTCCGCCAGGTGAGTCGGCACCTCGTTGGATAGGGCCACCACAGCCAAGGCACGCTGTGACCCGGTGTAGAGTTGCTCCACCAGGGTGTACACGGCCTTCAGCTTGGTTACCACACTCTGGTTAAGGTTGGCGCTTCTGGGACCTGTTTAACAGAATCAGATAAGCCGCCGACAAGGATGAGTTATGAGATATAAAAATTCTAAACTTAATGAAAGCCGGTGAGATGACTTACCGAAGATTGCGGCAACCATCTGGGACACTTGGCGCTTTAAGCTGGAGAGTTCGGCGGTCTTCTCTGAGAGAGCTTTCTCCGCCTGTTCGGCCCGGTTCACCAGAGTGGCCTTCTCTTCGGCCCAGGCTCTTCGTTCAGCATCAAAGTTTGTCTTCAGCTGTTCTTGTGCAGCAATGCTGGACACAAATTTAGCATTTGCTTTCCGGGTCTCCATTTCTTGCGTCTTCAGCCGGTTCTTCAGATCGGAGATGTCAGATTCAAACTTTTTACCAGCAGCCTGCATAATTTCCGGGTGAACAGTTATTGCACACTTTTAAAGTCCCAAGCACTTTCCAAGCAAAGACACTTGGCACTTGGGGGCTAATGCATATTGAACGTTTCTATCTACAAATTGCCGGTTCAATTGAGTAAGCCGGAACTTAAGTCTACAACATATTCAGTCATAAGTCGTCGACTTGGGGGCTAGCATGGTAAAGGTAACTATGTAGTAAGTAAGAGGACAGAAGAATAATACCTCAGACTTCTGCTGAATCTGGTTCACCATGGCAATCTCAGCATCCCGGCTTTTGTGCACTTGGCTGACGTAGCCGGAGACGAGCTCTCCGATGCTCAGGTTGGTGTAGTCGGTGAGGTCCAGATTAACCCGGCGGGGCTGAAGCAACTCCCCCTTGGCAGAACACTTGGCCAGTGCAGTAGGTCTCCCCGGCTCAACAAATTCCGTCCGGGTGATTACCACGTCCGGGTCATCTGCTGGTTGAGCCGAGCTGGAGGCCTCCGGGTTAACAGAAGCTTCTGCTACGGGCTTGTTGGTTGTAGCAGCGGCCTCAGGAGCAGAGGCAGCTGGCGGTTCTTGAGCGGCTGCCTCTGGCTCAGGCAAGTCCGGCTCATCGACCGGCTTGTTCTTCTTCGCCCTTTTGCTGAGTTTTGCTTGGGCACTGAAAAGACAGAAAGGTTAAGCACAATGGTGTAAGTAAAGACAAAGTACAATATGAGATGATTGTCATTACCCGGGCACGGTCTTGAAAGCCGGCAGATTCGACTGCATAGAGTCGCCAGAAGAGGGGGAAGTGTCCTGATAATTTGAGTCAGAAGAGTTGAGCGGTTGACGTATAACACCTGCCAAAGGATGAAAAGGGTACAACTTTGAGATCACCTCGGACCGGCGTTTCCTCGATGCGTCAGGTAACCCGGAGGAAAGGTCAGTGTCTTTGTTGGTCCGGGTGTGCCGCCGGCTTTCATGAACCTGTCGCTTCAAAATAAATTGAGGATCTTGATAAGCTAAAGGATTGGAAAAGCTTACTTTCCGGGTTACCCTTCGGACTTTCAGCCTTGGCAAGGGCTCCGAGTCGGAGGAAAGTGACATCACCTCTTCAACCACCGGGTTACTGGCTCCGGTGTCATCCTGTTGATGAAAAAGTATTGATAAGGCGGACAGAAATAAACAATAAACACAACAAAAGATTACAGGTTCAGGGGTTACCTCTGACTCGGAGCTGTCGCTTAGTTGCATCAGCTCTGAGGCAGTAGGCCTACTTCCCTTCTTACGGGGAGCGGCTTTCTTGGCGGCTTTCTTCGCTTTCCTGGCCTTCTTGGCCGCCTCATGGTCATATTTGACCCGCCAGAATTTGTCATCAGCCTGAAAAATACAATGATGATTTCTTAAAGATTCAGATGAAGGTTATCCGCAGACGAAGATAAAATGTTCAAATCAGCGGCTTACCGCTGGGGCTGGGTTGGTCTTGCAGAAGGGGGCTAACCCGGTCCTCCCGCAGTCTGCCAGGCTCTCGTTCAAGAGAGCCTTGGTCATATCCTCTGCAACATCTTCAGGAAGATCATTACGGCTGTGTCTCTGGGGGTCATCCTTTCGGCCCGTGTACTCGCACATTAAGCCGGGGCGGCGGCTCAATGACATCCTTCTTAGGGAGGTAGCCTGACTTGACAAAATCTGCTAACGTCTCATTGGTGACATTGGACCTCATCCAGTTGCAAGTGATGGAGGCTTTAGGAGCTTTGGGAGGCATGGTGAAAGTCGGCAGCCTATGATAAAAGGAAACGTCCGGTTTAAGTATAAGCCGGAGGAAAATTATAATTCAATGTTAAAGTGGCGGCTTACGGAGGGGACTAATGACATATATCTAAGTGCACCAGGTTATTTAAGCCGCCCAAGGTATTGAGAGTAATTCGATTGTCTACGGCCTTATCACAGATGAGCCGGAAAATTCTATGGCGCGTGGTCTCCTTTGAGTCGGAAGGTTCTACGGCGTGTAGTTTCTTTAAGCCGGAAATGTAAACCGCCATGACTCAATGAGGGCAGTTTTTCACTAAGTGCGGTGAAAACAGGTTTCACACATTGCGGTAAATATTTTGGATCAAAATGGTCGGGCAAAGGGAAAGTTTCTAGACCTAAAAACAGACGCAGGGGAGTTCTTGAGCTCGAACGAGGCCTTTATGCAGTGAAAAGAGGTCTACTTGCGTGTGTAATGGGTGCTAAAACATCTACCGCAGTGGTTCTATACAGGGCTAAGATCAAAAAAGGGCAGTAAAAATGAAAACTACCGGAGCTTGTGGAGGACGGCGACGAACACGGACGAACCCTACTGCAGATCTGTTCTACGGGGTAGCGAGAACTTACCGGTGCTGAAGAAATGCGGAGGTTGTCGCCGTTTGTCTGGACCGAGTCAGGGTGATGCAGCGGCCAAGGTTGACGAAGACCGGGGGTGCGGCGGCGGCGGCGGCGGAGTTCGAGCTCGAGCGGAGGAACAGTGGCACGAGGAGGAAGAAGAGTGGCTGAAGGCCCGTCGGGCCGGGCTATTTATAAGGGCGAGCTCATAAGTGGGCGTGAGAAACGAGGAGACCACGGCGTGGTTATCTCCCCATGAAACACCTCGATTTTCGGGATGGCAGTAAGGATAAGATCCGTTGTGGATCTGGTGGAGTAAAAAACGGGCTTAATGGAAGATGACGTCACGGCGGATTTCCCGGAGTCCAGAGGATGACGTCACGCCGGGTTATGGCCTTCACACAATGGTAAGCCGGAGATTTTTTCTATCGAAAGGATTGAAGATTGACATGAGCTGGCTCAAATCAATCTGGGGCCTAATGTTGAGGATATAGACCTTAGAGTCACCCGCCAGGAGGGGCCGGGTTACTCATAATGGTCATTGCCAGAAGCCCGGCGCCAAGCTTGAAGACGGTGGGCCAAAGCTGGGCTTAAGACCCGGATATGGCTTAAGGCCCGTAGTTACAATCATTATTATGGTAGAACTTGTAGTGTAAGGCAAGAATAATTGAGAGTCCGAGCCGGACACTCTTATGAGCCGGCCGGGACTCTGAGAGCCGCTGGGCGTCAACCTCTCTATATAAAGGGACGACCCGACAGCGGTTTAGGGACAAGAAAGATCTCATCGAGAGCGAGGCATAGCAGTTTAGCTCCCTGGTCATCGAAACCCTAATCAATACCACCTCAAACTGGACGTAGGCTTTTACCTTCACCGTAAGGGGCCGAACCAGTATAAACCCTCGTGTCCCTTGTCCCACTTAACCCCTTCAAGCTTCCTAGTTGCGATGGCTCCACGACTAAGTCCTAGCTCGAGGACATCTGCCGTGACAATTCCACGACACATAGTCTCCATCATCCTTTCCTCACTAGGGCAATGCTCTAATAATGATGATCATCACACTTTTATTTACTTACAACTCAACATTACAACTCGATACTAGAACAAAGATATGACTCTATATGAATGCCTCCGGGGGTGTACCGGGATGTGCAATGATCTAGTGTAGCAATGACATCAAAAAACGGACAAGCCATGAAAACATCATGCTAGCTATCTTACGATCATGCAAAGCAATATGACAATGAATACTCAAGTCATGTATATGATGATGATGGAAGTTGCATGGCAATATATCTTGGAATGGCTATGGAAATGCCATGATAGGTAGGTATGGTGGCTGTTTTGAGGAAGATATGTAACACCCCGGATGTAACTTTCCATATTTCTAACTCCAACTCTTGCCATTTTTGGCTATGTGCTATGATATTCCCTTCGTGGTCGGGTTTTGTTTTTCGTTTTGCATTTTGTTCATGTCATGCATCTCATATCATGTCATCATGTGCATTGCATTTGCATACGTGTTCGTCTTTTGCATCCGAGCATTTTCCCCGTTGTCCGTTTTGCAATCCGGCACTCCCACCTCCTCCAACGCACCCCTTTTTGTTTCTTTTCGTGAGCGGGTGTTAAACGTTCTCGGAATGAACCGAGGTTTGCCAAGTGGCCTTGGTATACCACCGGTAGACCACCTGTCAAGTTTCGTTCCATTTGGAGGTCGTTTGATGCTCCAACGGTTAACCGGGTAACCGCAAAGTCCTTTTGTGTGTTGCAGCAAAACCCCCCTCCAAACAGCCCAAAACCCCTCTAAGTCTCCTCCATGCTCTAGGTCGTTCGATCACGATCGTGTGGGCGAAAACCGCACTCCATTTGGAACCTCCTAGCTCCCTCTACCTATAAATATGTGAGCCTCCCCGAAATTCCGTATCCCCGAAGCCCTAGCCCGCTTCTCCGCGCTGCCGAACGTGTCCGCCCGGCGCCGGACAAAAGTCGTCGCCGCCCACAGCCACTCAGACGCCGCCACGTGTCGCCCATACACCGGCGCCAGCCGCCGGCCCGCGAAGCCCGCGGGAGGCCCTCCCGGCCCGTCGCCCGACGCCCCGCGCCTCCTTCCTCCTCCAGCGCCCCGCCGGCCGCCCGTCGTCACCATCGCCGGCACCGCCCGCGACCGCGCCTCCCCGCGGCCCCCGAGCCCGCGCCCCCTCTCCGGCGACGCGCCCCGCCGTCTCCTCCCTCTCCGGCCTCGTCGCCCTCTCCTCCGGCCCCGCGCGCCCCAACTCCGGTGAGCTCGCGCGCCGACGAGCTCCCGATCTGGTTCTGTCGCTAGGTTGACTTTCTTCTCCCCCGAAATTCTCTAAGTCCTGAAGTTTTTACATTATGTGCTCATGTTCATTGCATCATAACTCTCTGTATATAGCTCTGTTTGTGCGTGCAATATATAGCAATGTTCGTCTCTAGATTCTCTATATTTTGTTCCATTATGCCATGTTCATTTGAGTCAATCTTGATGCCCAAATCTCTGGTGCAAGAGTGCTATATGCTGTTAACTGCTGTTACTTATCAGAACTTGAGGATTTGTTATTTTTGTTGCATTTGACGTGTGCATCTTATGGGCATGAGCTCTACATGTGTTTTTATCTATGCCATGCCATCTTTACAGAGGGGTATGCCATGTATTTTTGTGATCTATGTTGTGACTAGGACAAGCATGCAAACTAGGCTTCGTGATGTTTCTGTTTTCAGAGACAGTAATTTTACCAAGTCTTTGTCTGCTGTTATTTTGTTACCATGTAACCATGTGTCTACAGAGAGATCCATGCTCCTTTTGGTCATGTTCAGTAAAGATATTTTGTAGATATAGTTGTGCTCTATCCATCCGTGCCCCTGTTTGCAATTATGGAGTGCCATAGCATGTCTTAATCTTGCTCTACTTTTGCTATACAATATTTCTGGCAGATTGTTTACGTGTTATTCAATTTTGCCAAGATTGTTGTAGTTGTTTCATACATGCTATGTACTTACTCTTGCCATGGATAGCTTCATAAACATGACATCTTGCTGTAGGTATGCTTGTTTTGTCATGCATTGCTTTTTGTCTGAAACCTGTTAACGAAACATGCTATGTTTACATGGTTGCCATCATATCTTCTGGTCTTTTTTGGCTTATGGTCAGTATGGGACTTTTGTTCTATGCATTTAGCAGATTCATGCCATGCCTTGTTTTGCTATGTTAGGTTCCTGTAGCATGTGTTTTTCTTGCTCTGAACATTGCTACCTGATGTTGTTTCAGCCATGTCCAGTAATTTCACTAAGTCTATGAACCTGATATCTTTTGCACTTTTGTCATGCTTGTTTGAACCTGTTATGTCGTGTTCTAGCCGTAGCTCAGTGTTCATCTTTTGTCAAGCATCTCCTGTAGATTACTGCCATATGCTTTGTTGCTATGTTGGAGTGCTGTAACATAGTTACTTGATGCATTTTAAGTGCTATCTTGCTGTTAATCGCAGATTCGTGTCATTCTTGTTTTGCTTGCCATTTGCAAACCGTGCATCCGTTTCCGGTGATCTTTATATCGATTTCGACTGAAATCATCTCATCTTTCCATTGGCATGCTTGGTTTGCCAAGTTACTGCCTTGTTCATCATTTTTCTTCCGGAGCACGCATATGCATTGCATACCACATCTCGCATATCATACATGTTTGGCATCATGTTTCTTGTGCATTTCCCGTAATTGATTGTGGTTCCGTTGCTTGTGTTCTTGTTTTGGGTAGAGCCGGGAGACGAGTTCGTGAACGAGGAAACTGTTGAGTACGCTTACGAGGATCAAGCTTTCGACAACTCTGAGAACCTTGCAGGCAAGATGACCATACCCTCGAAATCACTTCTATCTTTGCTTTGCTAGTTGTTCGTTCTTTTGCTATGGTGCGCTACCTACCACTTGCTATATCATGCCTCCCATATTGCCATGTCAAGCCTCTAACCATCCTTTCCTAGCAAACCGTTGTTTGGCTAAGTTACCGCTTTTGCTCAGCCCTTCTTATAGCGTTGCTAGTTGCAGGTGAAGTTGAAGTTGGTTCCATGTTGGAACATGGATATTTTGGAATATCACAATATCTCTTATTTAATTAATGCATCTATATATTTGGTAAAGGGTGTAAGGCTCGGCCTTATGCCTGGTGTTTTGTTCCACTCTTGCCGCCCTAGTTTCCGTCATACCGGTATTATGTTCCTTGAGTTTGCGTTCCTTACGCGGTTGGGTGATTTATGGGATCCCCTTGACAGTTCGCCTTGAATAAAACTCCTCCAGCAAGGCCCAACCTTGGTTTTACCATTTGCCACCTAAGCCTTTTTCCCTCGGGTTTTCGCGAGCCCGAGGGTCATCTTTATTTAAACCCCCGGGCCAGTGTTCCTCTGAGTGCTGGTCCAAACTAGAGCCACTTGCAGCGCCACCTTGGGTAAACTCGAGGGCTGGTTCTAGTTGTACGTAGTGTTCATCCGGTGTGCCCTGAGAACGAGATATGTGCAGCTCCTATCGGGATTTGTCGGCACATCGGGCGGCTTTGCTGGTCTTGTTTTACCATTGTCGAGATGTCTTGTAAACCGGGATTCCGAGACTGATCGGGTCTTTTCGGGAGAAGGTTTATCCTTCGTTGACCGTGAGAGCTTATGATGGGCTAAGTTGGGACACCCCTGCAGGGTATTATCTTTCGAAAGCCGTGCCCGCGGTTATGAGGCAGATGGGAATTTGTTAATGTCCGGTTGTAGAGAACTTGTCACTTGACCCAATTAAAATACATCAACCGTGTGTGTAGCCGTGATGGTCTCTTCTCGGCGGAGTCCAGGAAGTGAACACAGTTTGAGTTATGCTTGAACGTAAGTAGTTTCAGGATCACTTCTTTATCATTTCTAGCTTCGCGACCGTTGCGTTGCTTCTCTGCTCGCTCTCTTTTGCGTATGTTAGCCACCATATATGCTTAGTGCCTGCTGCAGCTCCACCTCATTACACCATCCTGTCCTATAAGCTTAAATAGTCTTGATCTCGTGGGTGTGAGATTGCTGAGTCCTCGTGACTCACAGGTTCTACCAAAACAGTTGCAGGTGCCGACGATAACAGTGCAGATGACGCAACCGAGCTCAAGTGGGAGTTCGACGAGGAACGTGGTCGTTACTATGTTTCTTTTCCTGATGATCAGTAGTGGAGCCCAGATGGGACGATCGGGGATCTAGCATTTGGGGTTATCTTATTTTCATTTGGATTTTGACCGTAGTCAGTCTATGTGTGGTTTTTGGATGATGTATGAATTATATTTATGTATTGTGTGAAGTGGCGATTGTAAGCCAGCTCTCGTTATCCCATTCTTGTTCATTACATGGGATTGTGTGAAGATGACCCTTTTGCGACAAAACCACAATGCGGTTATGCCTCTAAGTCATGCCTCGACACGTGGGAGATATAGCCGCATCGTGGGAGTTACAAGATATAAGGAGGTTTATGTGTGATAGAGCGTATCATATCACGGGGTTTGGATGCACTGTAAGTGCGTTATATCGACTAGAGGGGGGGTGAATAGGCGATTTTTATGAATTCTTCATTGAAAAATTTGCGGGTGAGGAAATTCCTTAGCGAAGAACTACTTGCAGCGGAATAAGTACTCAAGAGTAAGCATAGCAGAACATAGGCATGGTCATCATGATGAAATGAAGACAAACACAGGGTACGGAAAGCGTAAACTCAGGATAGCACAGGATGAAGACAAACAGACTGAAGAAATTGAACTGAGGAAATTGAGAAAGTCTTCTGTCAAAGTCTTCAAACACAGATATGACAAGCACACAACACAGTAATGAGGAAATGAAAGAGTTGAGGAAATAGAACCAGTAAGCTTGGTGAAGACAATGATTTGGTAGACAAGTTCCAACTGCTGTCTCAGTTGTACATCTGGTTGGAGCGGCTAGGTATTTAAACCTGAGGACACACAGTCCCGGACACACAGTCCTCACCGTATTCCCCTTGAACTAAGGTCACACAGACCTCGTCCAATCACTCCTGGTAAGTCTTCAGGTGACTTCTGAACCTTCACAAACTCGGTCACTCAGCGATCCACAATTCCTCTTGGATGCTCTAGACCATGACGCCTAACCGTCTGGAAGAAGCACAGTCTTCAAAGGTAACAAGCGTCGGATCCACGCAGGATCAATCTCTTCAGTGATGCTCAATCACTTTGGGTTTGTAGGTGTTTGGGTTTGGGTTTTTCCTCACTTGATGATTTTCGCTCAAAGTCCTCGGAGGATGGGATGCTCTCAAATGACAAGTGTCAGTTTCTCTCGGAGCAGCCAACCAGCTAGTGGTTGTAGGGGGCGGCTATTTATAGCCTAGGGAGCAGCCCGACATGATAAGACATAAATGCCCTTCAATGATATGACCGTTAGGCGGGATATTTTGGGACAGCTGGCACGTAGCACAGCAACGATCGGAAATTTGAGTATCAAATTCCTCAGGGCTATCATGTTCCTCACAGTGTAGGCAATCCGCACTGGCGAATTCCTAACTCCTCAGTCAGAACAAATTCCTCAGAGACCAGAAGAACTTCGTCTCTGTCACTGAAGAATATGACTAAACTGTACGAGATTTCCAATGGCTTCACTCGAAGGGATTGGTAGGTGTAGGATTTTGAGTTGAGCATCACATAGAAATTTTTCCTTAGTATTTCCTCGACCCCCTTTAACAGTACGGTGTTTCCTATGACTCAAGAAAGAGAAAATGAAACTATGAAAACAAAAGTCTTCACGCTTCATGTTCCTCATATGAATACCAAGTCTTCAAGGTCACACCAATTTCTTCACTTTCAAAGTCTTCAGAAAGTCTTCAGAAATCCAAAGTCTTCAGTCGAAGAACTTCATTTTTAGGGGTCGACATTCTCTGTAAATATCAAACTCCTCATAGACTTATAGACCTGTGTACACTCATAAACACATTAGTCCCTTAACCTATAAGTCTTCAATACACCAAAATCACTAAGGGGCACTAGATGCACTTACAATCTCCCCCTTTTTGGTGATTGATGACAATATAGGTTGAGTTTTCAACGGGGATAAACATATGAAGTGTAAATACTGATATTGAGGAATTTGATTGCAAGATATAGAAGAACTCCCCCTGAAGATGTGCATAGTGAGGAATTTGCTTTTGAAGCAATGCACACTTGAAGAGTTGAATCATGGAGATCTCCCCCTATATCTTGTAATTCATACACGCATTTGACATAATATATGAAGAATTTGAAATGCATGATGAAATATGGTGACTGATGTAATTCAGCATGCGTGCAATAACATTAACGAGGAATAAGCATGCAGAAGAAACAACAAAAGTATTAGGCCACCATAGAGTTTTAAGTTTACAACTCGATCCAACAAAGTCATCAAAGGAACGAGAGTTGTAACTTAGAAAAAATGCCCATAAAAGATAGACCCGCTTGAAGACTAACTCAAATTTCTCCCCTTTTGTCATCGAATGACCAAAAGGTTCGAAAATGAGGACTAACGCCCCTGAAGAATATCAAGTTGATGAAGGAGCGCCAGCGTTGTTGGGGTCGCTTGTTGATGTAGGGGCCTGCCGCAGTGTCGTCCAAGTCTTCATGCTCGTCGGTGTCATGCGATGAAGAATAGGAGCTGGCCACCAAGGACGGAACCTTGACCTTCTTGTATTTCTTCGGTGGAGGAGCAGACTAGTCAAAATCTTCCTTGAGACCCATTTTCTTCAGATCTTCTGCGCTATAAATGTGAGACAGAACAACCCAGGTACGGTTGAAGGTTTCATGGAGGTAGTAATGGTTTTTCTTCACTGCATTGTGGGTAGCAGTCAAGTTGTGAAGAATTGAACCAAACTGACGCTTGACCCATTTGTGATTGCGATCAACCTTCTGGTGAAGACTAAGGAGAAGCTCACGGTCAGTCATCACCCGAGGAGCAGTAGCTTGAGGATTTGGCTTGGAGGCATGGGCAGCAGAATCATGAGTGGCAGAGTCATCATTGGTGGAATAAGATGCAGCCTTGCGAAATTGACCATCCAATGGAGGAATGCCTTCATCTATAACAGCTGGTGCCTTGCCCTTTTTGTCAGCTGAGGAATAGGTCCGCTTGAGGACTTCAATCGGGGGCAAGTAGCTGAGGTGATTCTGAAAATCAGCTTTGTAGTTGAGTGAAGACCTTGTCCTGAGGAATCTCATAATCCAAGGCGCATAAGGCTTCAGCTCAAACGGTGAAAGTGCAACATTTGCCAGAGTCCTCATGAAGAAATCGTGATAATTGACAGGAATGCCATGAATGATGTTGAAAACCAGATTCTTCATGATGCCGACAATTTCCTCATCAGATGAATCGTGGCCTTTGATTGGACTCATAGTCTTCGTCAGAATGCGATAGACTGTCCTTGGTACATACTGCAATTCCTTCACGAGGAATTTTGTCCTTGAGGCTTGACCTGGTTTCAATGGCTTCATCAGCACTTGCATATAGTGATCAGTAAGCTCAGGTTCTTGGTACATGCAACGAGCTCCTTCAGGTGGAGAACTGATGGGCAGGGCGCGAAGTAATTCAGTGGCCGGTGCCTTATAGTGAGTATTTTCAGTCATCCAGTCCAAAACCCAGGAGTTCACATCGTCAGGATCTCCTGTGATGTGCAAAGTTGCGTAGAATTGAAGAATGAGTTCTCCATTCCAATCAACTATGTCTGTGCAAAAGTTGAGGAGGCCTGTGTCATGAAGCACACTGAGGACAGGAGTGAAGCATGGTAGTGATTCCATGTCCACATGAGGAATATGCTCGTGGTCGAAGACTTTGTCCTTGTTGAAGAGCAGTGAAGAATAGAAGTTGGCCTGGCTGGCGGTCCAGAAGCGCTTCCTTCTAAGACGAGCAGAATCATAGGGATTGTAGTCAGTGAAGAACACGTGCTCGCCAAAGAAATCGTCAGCCTTGAATTTCTGCTTCTTTGAGAATGGATCCTTTGGCTTGGGCTGAGGAGTGTCAGTCAATTGCATTATCACCTCAGGAATCGCAATCTCAGGTTCTTCAGGCTGAGGAATTTCAGCTTCTACTCCAGTGACAGCCTGGGTCTTCAATTCTTCATGTACATTTTCTTCAGCACTAGTGGCTGGAATTTCTTCATGGACAGATGGGGTTGCACGAGGTTCTTCAGATCCCATTTGTACTTCAGTAGCAACAGGGGACTGAGGAATTTGCTGTAAAGGTGTGAAGAGTGGAGAGTTGGGGTGCTGACTTTCCCAAAAGTCATCATTCATCACTGGTGTGGTACAGCCAATGTCCACGTCTTCATCTTCTATTTCTTCAACGCCGGCCTCTTTAGCAGTAAACTGAGGCATAGGCGAGGAAACAGCTGGAGTTGAAGGGATTTCATCCACTTCAATTTCTTCATCCATCTGCTCTGATGAAGCAGCAGAAGGATTTTCTTCATCAGATCCGCTAGGGATCACATATTCTTGATCAAAAGGAACAAGGTCCTTTGATGGCATGGTTGAGATCGGAACAACATCAATGGGGTTTGCAACTGAGCTGGTCAATTTCTTCATCTTCTTCGGAGCTGAAGAATCTGATGAAGCTGATGCTTTCCTTTTCTTCACTGTTGCACGCTCTGCAGCCTTGGTCTTCTTCACATCTGATGCAGATGGAAGAATTGGAGTTGGGGTAGGCGCAGAAGGAGCAGAGGAATGTGGTTGATTTTCTTCAGGCACAACTGATGCAGTTCCCCTGACCTCTTCATTTTCTTCAGGCGCACCACTAGTGGATGCCCTGGCAATTTCATCAACGGCTGGAATGCAGTCATCAGCCCTGGAACTCACATTTTCTTCAACAGCCTGAATTTCATCAGCAGTGCTGGCATGTTCTTCAGTTGGCTGAGCAGATGCTTCAGTCTGAGGAATTTCTTGTTGCGATGGGGCTGCAACATTGGAGGTGAACTTCTCAGTCAGTTTAACAAACCCGACCTTGGCTCCTTGCCAATCAGCATAGTAAGCATTGAAATCATCGCTGAGGACTTTGATTTCAGGCTGGATCTTCACAAGATCATCAGTTGTCATAGAGACAACGTTGTTCTTCAGGAATTTCTCCTTCCTGTACTGCGCTTTCTTGATCTGCCTGGCCTTCTCAATTTTCCATTTCTCTTCTTGGATGAAGGCAGTCAGCATATGATTTTGGCCAGGAGTCAGCTTGAAGTCAGGCATAGGAGTGTTTGGGTCCTTGTGCCAGAGATCAATGTAATTGAGGATCAACTTTGGATCCAAAAGCAGAGGCACATTTGTGCCCTTGGCTCTAGTGGCCCTGACTTGCCTATCTCTGCTGAAGCTCCTGAGGCAATAGAGATGCCTGTAGTCCTTTGGCACGTGGCAAGATGCACAGGTGCTGAGGATTTGGTCGGAGCAGCTGAGAACTTATGCGGAGGAGCTGAGGATTTTGGAGGAGCAGGAGCAGCGTGAGGAATTGTCCGTGAGGGCTTTGAGGATTCTGGCCGTGAGGGCATTGCTGAGGAACTTGGCCTTGAGGGCATTGAAGGTGAAGCACTTGGCTTACGCGCAGGCTTCTTTGCCATGGATTTCTTCGGCTTGACAGAGGCCTCAGTGGCAGCAGCAGCAGCAGAGTCTTCATTGAATTTCCTCACTGCTTCTCTGCCTTGTCTAGCCAGCTTGGCCTGGCGCTTGGCCCATTCATCAGGATAATCCTCACCACGCTTGAGGCTGGTGGGATCAGCTTCTTGGCCAGGTGCCAACGGAGGTCTTGGGCATGGAGGATTGAGTGCGAATTTCTTCATGTACTTGGGAGTCACATACCTGTACTCCCTCCACTCTCTTGCCCATCTCCTCTCTATCTTCTGAATGGGCACGTTGCGCTGATTTTTTATCTTCCTCAAGGGGTGTGCAGTACCCAGCATAGATGTCCTCAGGGATTTCAAATGCAGTGTTGACCTCAGGCCTCTTTCCTCCTTTCTGTGGCTTCTTTCCATCAGCCATTTTCTTCAGATGAGGAATTTGAACAATTGAATTCTCTGAAGAAGTATGCAACTTTTCTTCGAGGAACGCTGCAAATGAGTTAAGTTGATGAGAACCTAGAGATTCAGCAGCGGACATGAGTACCTGTGAACAGAGTATAGTTGCGAGGAATTTGGAGAGGTCATATGCGTTCTCAGAAGGTTTTTCAAAAAGAACAGGTTTGAGGAATTTGACCAGATGAGTCTTGAAGAATTTCACTAAGCGTTCTTTGTCTTAGGTTCCAGAGTTGTATAGATCGAAGATCCACACAATTGAGGAATCTTGAAGAAAAATTATTGCTTAGAGAAACGAATCAAGAACAGATGACATGTGAGGTGTTTAGTGTGTGAAGAATTTGAAGAATAAACACCTTTGAAGATTTTGTAGAAATCATTTGAATCAAAGAGGGCAGTAAAAGTAACTTTTAATTACCCTGGACGAAGAACACGACGAACTGTGAGGTAGAGATGAGAAGTTCGTCTGTGCAGATCTTCCACGCCCTAACTCGGCGGAGGAAGACGGCTACGGCGGCGGCGGAGTGAAGATTTCCGCGGCCGGCGCGAGTACGGCGGCGACGAGATCGAGGCAGTGAAGCTCTTCCTCACCGGCGACGATGAAGTAGCGGCGGCACTAGGGTTTGAGAAGCTCGAGCTGGAGAGAGGTCGAGCGGAGTAAAGGAAGTGAGGAAGGGGAGAGGGGGTATTTATAACCACGGTGAAAAACTGTTCGCCCAAAGATTTTGGACGAACGTGCCGTGTCGGGTGGTAGGTGCGACATATGCCAATGGGTGGCTTATCATTGTGGGAGCCAGTAAGACATCGCCGGTGCCTGGAAACGGGATAAGGCTAAGACATGCACGCCGGCGAATCTTACCCAGGTTCGGGGCTCTCCGTGGAGATAACACCCCTAGTCCTCCTCTGCGGGGTCTCCGCATGATCACTAGATCAACACAAGTGGCTACAAGTGGCTCCTTGAGCTGTTCGGCTAGAGGAAGGAGAAGTACAAGGCTAGCTCTCCTCTTCTCTCTATGTGGTGTCTAAAACTCTAAGAGATCAACCCTTTGCATGGGTGCCCTGGGGGGTTTATATAGGCCTACCCCCCAGGGGTACAATGGTAATCCTGCTGGATGCGGGTCCAGGCCGTCAGTGTCTGTACCCGCCGGCTTCTCCGTCGGCCGCTGGGGCCCGCCGACTGGTGGGTCCCGCCGGCTGCCGGCCTCTTGGCTGGCAGGCAGGCCCCATCGCCTGGGGGTCTTGCCGGCGGCTGGTTACTGTAGCCTCGCCCCTGATGACGAGGGCTTTGCCGAGGTAAGCATGGCTACAGTGCCGCCGTCTGGCGGACTCTCACTGTAGCCTTACCTCGTCTTGTCTCCTTAATGATGCACATACTTCGAGGGAGTGAGGTAGCTGGCTATTGGGAGCCGGCTACACCTCAGGCCGACTGGGGGGGCTTGGCCGCCTTCGAGCATCTCTCTGGCTAAAGGGGCCCGCCGCCCGCGGGCCGTACTGACAGCCTGTCGTGGGTGGCGTCATGGTCAACATGGCAACAGTGCCGCGTCGGACGGGGGATGGCCGACCCGTACGGCGCACTGTGGCCATGCGTGCTCCGGGATTCGGGGGTGGCAGGCTTTACTGTAGCCACGCCCCGTCTTGTCACCGTTATGTGGGTGTAGTCCTTGAGGGTGCAATCTTGGCTGCTTGCCGGGAGCCGGCCCTCTTGTGGCCTGCATCGTGGAGTCGGTCTTCTTGTGGCCGGCTTCCTGGAGTCGGCCTTCTTGTGGCTTTCTTCGTGAGGGTTTCAGGGTCGGGCCGCCTTCCAGTAGTCGTCCTGTGAGATAGCCGGCCAGGGGAAGGCGGCCCTGTGCTTTGGGTGCTTGAAGGCTCGATCGGCCTGATAATTTTTGAAGAGCCAGGGGGAGTCGGTTAGGCTACCCGTGGTCATTTACTCCGACATGCCCTTGACCCTTCTCATTCGCTTGACATGTGTCACCCACGTACTGAGAAGTGGAGATCGTGTTAGATCGTGGGTGAATAGATAAGTATTTCATGGGATGCGGAACGGTTTGAGCGGCAAAGCCGAAAATTTGGATACGATAAGTTAAAAGTTCCGTTCGCAAATTCTTCGACAAGGACACAGTGAAGATTTTGAACGATTTTCAAATAGAACGCACATGAAGAATTTGTGAATAGATTGGGTTGAGTATAGTATAGAGGGCGAAGGGTCCGATCACATTCACTTAGCAGAAAAACCAACTTGAAGAATTAGGCATAAGTGAATGCTGTAGAGAACATAAACACACACACACACACACACACATATATATATAAGCCAATGAAGTAAAACGACGGAAACAGTGAAGACAATGCAAAGTTGAAGAAAATGAACAATTGAGGAATTTCACTGAGGAAAAACTCAAATTGAAGATTTTCAACTTTTGGTGGTGGCGTGACCCACCATATAAGAATGATGATTTCAGACACCGCGTACAATTGTCGTAGGGTTCTGAGAATCAAATTCTTCGTTAATTTCTTCACACTTAGAGTGTTATTCTTCATTGATTGAATAAAAACGTTTCTTCATGTGTTGCACATCTAAGTCATCAATTTTGCATAAGTGTTAGGATGAGTGTCCTTTTCAAAGAACATTCGAAGATTCTAAGATATTTAGCTCACACCGCAACTTGCTAAATCTCTTCTCATCCATGGGCTTTGTGAAGATATCGGCTAGCTGTTCTCCAGTCTTCACATGCTCAATAGAAATGTTGCCCTTCAACACATGATCACGAAGAAAATGATGACGAATCTGAATATGCTTTGTCTTCGAGTGCTGAACTGGGTTGTGAGCAATCTTGATGGCACTCTCATTGTCACAGTAGAGAGGCACATTCTTCATGTTGACGCCGTAGTCCTTGAGAGTTTGCTTCATCCACAGCAATTGAGCACAGCAAGAACCAGCAGCAATGTACTCAGCTTCAGCAGTAGACAGTGATACGCAGTTCTGTTTCTTCAAGAACCAACAGACCACATATCGTCCGAGGAAATGACATGTACCAGATGTTGACTTGCAGTCCACACGATCACCAACATAGTCAGAGTCAGAATATCCAATGAGCTCAAAAGCCGAGCCCTTGGGGTACCATAATCCAAGTGTTGGTGTGTGAGCTAGATATCGAAGAATATGCATCACAACCTTATGGTGTGATTCCTTCGGTGTAGCTTGAAATCGGGCACACATGCAAACACTAAGCATAATATCTGGCCTAGATGCACATAAATACAATAAAGAACCAATCATGGAGCGGTATACCTTTTGATCAAAGTCAATACCATTTTCATCAGTGCACAGATGGCCATTTGTGGGCATCGGAATTTTGACGCCTTTGCAATCTTGCATGCCGAATTTCCTCAGTACATCCTTGAGGTATTTCTCCTGAGATATGAATATGCCATTGCACTGTTGACGAATTTGAAGACTTAAGAAGAATTTCAATTCTCCCATCATAGACATTTGATATTCTTCACTCATCATATAGGCAAATTCATCACTATAATGTTGGTCAGTACAGCCAAAGATAATATCATCAACATATATTTGGCACACAAACAATTCACCATCATAAGATTTAGTGAAAAGAGTAGGGTCGAGTGAACCGGGTTTGAAGCATTTATTCATGAGGAATTCCTTCAAAGTATCATACCATGCCCGAGGGGCCTGCTTGAGGCCATAGAGGGCCTTATTGAGTCTGAAGACTTTGTCAGGATGCTTTGGATCTTCAAAACCTGGGGGTTGAGCAACATATACTTCTTCCTCAAGCTTACCATTGAGGAATGCACTTTTCACATCCATTTGATATAAAGTGATATCATGATGGTTAGCATAAGCAAGTAACATGCGAATAGCTTCAAGTCTAGCAACAGGTGCAAAAGTTTCATCCAAATCAATTCCTTCAACCTGCGTGTATCCTTGAGCTACAAGCCGTGCCTTATTCCTCACCACAAGGCCATTTTCATCTTGCTTGTTGCGGCAGATCCACTTTGTGCCAATGATATTGTGCTTGCGGGGATCTGGACGTTTAACCAGTTCCCAGACGTTGTTGAGCTCGAATTGATGTAATTCTTCTTGCATGGACTGAATCCACTCATGCTCCAGAAATGCTTCATCTACCTTAGTGGGCTCTGTGATAGAGACAAAAGCATAGTGCCCACAAAAGTTAGATAAATGTGAAGCTTTTGAGCGTGTGAGAGGACCTGGTGCTTCAATGTCATCGATGATCTTTTCAACTTGCACTTATTTTGCAACGCGAGGATGAGCTGGTTGTCGTCGAGGAATTTGATTAGCATTTTCTTCAGCACCATTTTCTTCAGCATTTTCTTCAGGTGCATTAGCTGGACGTTCTTCACGTTCTGGAATGAATTCTTCAGCAGATTCTTCGGTAGGAATGACATCCTCAGTAGCCTTGAACTTGATAGTTTCTTCAGGTGCTGGTTCATCTATCACAGAGGGTAGGTGCTCTCGTTGCGAGCCATTAGTTTCATCGAACCGCACATCTACAGTTTCAACAACCTTGTGAAGAACGTTGTTGAAGACTCTGTAGGTGTGCGAGTCCTTTCTGTAACCAAGCATAAAACCTTCATGTGCTTTTGATGCAAATTTAGCATTGTGATGAGGATCTCTAATCCAACATTTAGCACCGAAGACTTTGAAATAACTCACATTGGGTTTCTTGTCAGTGAGGAGTTCATAGGCAGTCTTCTTGAAGAATTTGTGAAGATATACCCTGTTGATGATGTGGCACGCAGTATAAATTGCCTCAATCCAGAAGTGACGAGGCGTCTTGTACTCATCAAGCATAGTGCGAGCCATCTCAACAAGAGTTCTGTTCTTGCGCTCCACGACGCCATTCTGCTGAGGAGTGTAAGGAGCAGATAACTCATGAGTAATACCAAGTTCATCAAGATACTCATCAAGACCAGAATTCTTGAACTCAGTTCCATTGTCACTTCTGATGTGCTTGATTTTCACACCGAAGTTGGTTGAAGCCCTCGAGGAAAATCGTTTGAAGACTTCCTGCACTTCATGTGTGTAAGTGACAATATGTACCCAAGTGTAACGAGAGTAATCATCAACAATAAAAAGCCATAGAGAGATGCATCATTTGTGACTGCTGAGTAATGGTTAGGACCGAAGAGATCCATATGAAGCAATTCAAATGGTCGAGTAGTGGTCATGATAGTCTTTGTTGGATGCTTAGCCTTGGTCATCTTTCCAGCTTCACAGGCTCCGCATAAGTGATCCTTGAGGAATTTGACATTCTCAATGCCAATGATGTGCTTCCTCTTCGCAAGTGTGTGCAAATTCCTCATGCCTGCATGACCAACTCGTCGATGCCACAGCCAGCCTTCTGAAGCTTTTGCAAGTAGGCACACGGCTTGTTGCGGTCCTGTAGAGAAATCAACAATATACAAGTCTCCTCTTCTAAAGCCTTCGAAGACTTTGGAATTGTCAGCTTCCATAACCACAACACAACGATACTTGCCAAAGACAACAACCATATCAAGATCACAAAGCATTGAGACAGACATGAGGTTGTATCCTAAGGACTCGACAAGCATGACTTTGTCCATGTGTCGATCCTTTGTGATCGCAACCTTACCTAGACCCAATACCTGACTTTTGCCTTTGTCTGCGAAGATGATATGCTTCAGATGTGATGGAGATAAGGGAGCATCCATCAATAGATTCTTGTCACCAGTCATGTGATTTGTACATCCACTATCGAGGACCCATTCAGTGGCTTTGGGTTGATCATCCTGCAGATGAATTAGTGCAGCTTACGAACTTCATATACTTCATCAGTGAAGAATATGACATCACAATTCATCAGACCAATTTCATCAAGCAATGCAACAGTTAAAACAATATGAGGACGTGAGAAATGAAAGTTCATTTCTTCATGATTAGCCTGCGTCCTTTCAGGCACTCTTCAGGTCTCCAGCAAATTCTTCAGACGTTCATGCACGTCTGGAGACCTGACCCTGCAGAAGATATTAGTTCTTTTTCTTCACCACCCACATCTGAAGGGGTGGCAAAGAGTTCATCACTCTGCCAGCTCCATACGAGAAAGGTGGCATAGAAGCCAATCCATTTCATTTCACATAAGAGGAGTTAGGCTAAGCATATGAATAAGCAGAGAAATTCTTCGAGGACTTATGAACATAATGACTAGAAGAATAATGCTCATATTCATAGCTCTTAGCTCTTCCCTGCGAGACAGAGTTGTTAGCACGATGATAATCATATGAGGACTTTGATCCTTTTGAGGATTATGATCCACGTGAGGAATATGGTCCGTATGAGGACTTGGATCCATATGAAGAATTTGATCTGGGGTTGTTATTCTTCACAGGTGGTGACATGAGGACATTCACCTGAAGACTTTCAAGGCACCTTTTGGGAACCCAGATTTTCTTCATAGGGGAACCGTTCCTGCAGTTAGTGCCAACATATCTAGCAAATACTTCACCATTCTGATTTTTGAACAGTTTATAGTTGGAGTCAAATGACTCATCTGAAGAATGAGGAGATTCACATGTGAAGCCAGATAAATTGGATGGATCAACTGGAGGTCCCTTTGCAGCAACCCATGAGGTTTTGGGGTACTGCTCAGGCTTCCAATATGTACCATCAGCATTGAGTTTCCTCTCAAAGGCAATACCCTCTTTCCTAGGGTTCCTGTTGAGGATCTGCTTTTTAAGCACATCACAAAGAATCTGATGCCCTTTGAGGCTTTTGTACATGCCTGCCATGTACAATTCCTTCAGCCCTACATCATCAGTGATACTAGCAATGTCCTCAGATGAGGAATTAGTGATAGCAGAGACAGGTGAAGAATTTGTAACATTAGAAGCATTTGAACATTCAGGTGAAGAATTAGCAAATTCACGTTCAATGCACTTTAAGCATGGAGGAACAAATTCTTCCTGAGAAGCGCTGATTTGTTGAGCAAGTAATGAATCACGCTCCTTCTAAAGATCTTCATAACTCACTCTTAGCTTCTCAAGATCTTGCTTTCTTTGAAGAAATTCATAAGAAAGCTTCTCATGATCAGATAAGAGAGTGTTATGTTGATCTTGAAGGGTGTCATACTTAGTATGAAGTCTC
The DNA here is from genome assembly GCF_018294505.1 of Triticum aestivum. NCBI lineage: Eukaryota > Viridiplantae > Streptophyta > Magnoliopsida > Poales > Poaceae > Triticum > Triticum aestivum. The sequence continues at coordinate 627,592,508 of NC_057799.1, forward strand.
TGAAGACTTTCAGCCAAAGCTTTTGACTGATCCATTTCTTCACCCAACATATCATCGCTCTTATTTAGCATGTATTGAGCTTTTTCCAAAGCTCTTTGTTGTTTAGTGGCAAGGGAAGCAAGTTTGACATAGCTGGGTCCAAATTCATCACCAGATTCATCATCACTAGACTCGGATAGGTAGCATTCAGTTACCTCAGCACTTTTTGCCATAAGGCATGATGAAGAGGATGATGATTCTGGTTCGAATGTCATCGCTTTGAGAGATTCCTTGAAGTCCTCAAACCAAGGATCATGACGGGTTCGATGACCTTCATAGACCTCAGAGAGACGGTCCCAGATAAGCTTCGCATGATCGAGATGCATGATGTTCCTGAACTGATTTTGAGACAGACAGGAGCAGATGACGTCCTTCGCCGTGAGATTGAGAAGAGTGTACTTGCGAATGTCATCAGCTTCTGCCATCTTGCATAGATCGGTCAGACCAATCTCTGTGACAGTCCACAGCTCGCTGCTCATCGCCATGAGGCGCTTCTTCATCATGGCCTTCCACTTGGGATACTCGTGACCGTCAAAGATGGGGCATGACACAGTCTTCATTCCTGTGCTCGACATAACTAAAACTCCAGGCGGTTAAACCAAAATCACACAGAACAAGGGAGTACCTTGCACTGATACCAATTGAAAGTGCGTTATATCGACTAGAGGGGGGGTGAATAGGCTATTTTTATGAATTCTTCACTGAGGAATTTGCGGGTGAGGAAATTCCTTAGCGAAGAACTACTTGCAGCGGAAAAGTACTCAAGAGTAAGCATAGCAGAACATAGGCATGGCCATCATGATGAAATGAAGACAAACACAGAGTACATAAAGCGTAAACACATGATAGCACAAGATGAAGACAAACAGACTGAAGAAATTGAACTGAGGAAATTGAGAAAGTCTTTTGTCAAAGTCTTCAAATACAGATATGACAAGCACACAACACAGTAATGAGGAAATGAAAGAGTTGAGGAAATAGAACAAGTAAGCTTGGTGAAGACAATGATTTGGTAGACCAGTTCCAACTGCTGTCTCAGTTGTACATCTGGTTGGAGCGGCTAGGTATTTAAACCTGAGGACACACAGTCCCGGACACACAGTCCTCATCGTATTCTCCTTGAACTAAGGTCACACAGACCTCGTCCAATCACTCGTGGTAAGTCTTCAGGTGACTTTCAAACCTTCACAAACTCGGTCACTCGGCGATCCACAATTCCTCTTGGATGCTCTAGACCATGACGCCTAACCGTCTGGAAGAAGCACAGTCTTCAAAGGTAACAAGTGTCGGATCCACGCAGGATCAATCTCTTCAATGATGCTCAATCACTTTGGGTTTGTAGATGTTTGGGTTTGGGTTTTTCCTCACTTGATGATTTTCGCTCAAAGTCCTCGGAGGATGGGATGCTCTCAAATGACAAGTGTCAGTTTCTCTCAAAGCAGCCAACCAGCTAGTGGTTGTAGGGGGCGGCTATTTATAGCCTAGGGAGCAGCCCGACATGATAAGACATAAATGCCCTTCAATGATATGACCGTTAGGTGGGTAGATATTTTGGGACAGCTGGCGCGTAGCACAGCAACGGTCGGAAATTTGAGTATCAAATTCCTCAGGGCTATCATGTTCCTCACAGTGTAGGCAATCCGCACTGGCGAATTCCTAACTCCTCAGTCAGAACAAATTCCTCAGAGACCAGAAGAACTTCATCTCTGTCACTGAAGAATATGACTGAACTGTATGAGATTTCCAATGGCTTCACTCGAAGGGATTGGTAGGTGTAGGATTTTGAGTTGAGCATCACATGGAAATTTTTCCTTAGTATTTCCTCGACCCCCTTTAACAGTACGGTGTTTCCTATGGCTCAAGAAAGAGAAAATGAAACTACGAAAACAAAAGTCTTCACGCTTCATGTTCCTCGTATGAATACCAAGTCTTCAAGGTCACACCAATTTCTTCACTTTCAAAGTCTTCAGAAATCCAAAGTCTTCAGTCGAAGAACTTCATTTTTAGGGGTCGACATTCTCTGTAAATATCAAACTCCTCATAGACTTATAGACCTGTGTACACTCATAAACACATTAGTCCCTTAACCTATAAGTCTTCAATACACCAAAATCACTAAGGGGCACTAGATGCACTTACATGCACCGGCGAAGTTTGCACCAACTCTCGAGGTGAGAAAGGGCAATGCACGGTACCGAAGAGGCTAGCAATGATGGAAGGGTGAGAGTGCGTATAATCCATGGACTCAACATTAGTCATAAAGAACTCACATACTTATTGCAAAAATCTATTAGTCATCAAAACAAAGTACTACACGCATGCTCCTAGGGGGATAGATTCGTAGGAAAAGACCATCGCTCGTCCCCGACCGCCACTCATAAGGAAGACAATCAATAAATACCTCATGCTCCAACTTCGTTACATAACGGTTCACCATACGTGCATGCTACGAGAATCACAAACCTCAACACAAGTATTTCTACAATCCACAACCACCCACTAGCATGACTCTAATATCACCATCTTTATATCGCAAAACTATTGCAAGGAATCAAACATGTCATATTCAGTGATCTACAAGTTTTATGTAGGATTTTATGACTAACCATGTGAATGACCAATTCCTGTCATCTCTCTAAATAGATATAAGTGAAGCAAGAGAGTTTAATTCTTTCTACAAAAGATATGCCCACGCTCTAACAAATGTAAGTGAAGCAAAAGAGCATTCTACAAATGGCGGTTGTCTAAGTGAAGAGAAACAGGCAATCCAAACTTCAATTGATATAAGTGAAGCACATGAAGCATTCTATAAAGCCATACTCAAAGAATATAAGTGAAGTGCAAAGAGCATTCTATAAATCAACCAAGGTCTATCTCATACCAGCATGGTGCATAAAAGAAAAGTGAATACTAAATGCAAAAGACGCTCCAAGATTTGCACATATCGCATGAACGAAACGAATCCGAAAACATACCGATACTTGTTGAAGAAAGAGGGGATGCCTTCCGGGGGATCCCCAAGCTTAGACGCTTGAGTGTCCTTGAATATTTACTTGGGGTGCCTTGGGCATCCCCAAGCTTGAGCTCTTGCCTCTCCTTCTTCTCCTCACATCGAGACATCCTCGATCATCGAACACTTCATCCACACAAAACTTCAACAGAAAACTCGGTAAGATCCGTTAGTATAATAAAGCAAATCACTACTATAAGTACTGTTGCAAACCAATTCATATTTTGTTTTTTCATTATAGCTACTGTAATATAACTTTTTCATGGCTTAATCCACTGATATAAATCGATAGTTTCGTCAAAACATGCAAACTATGCATAAAAAATAGAATCTGTCTAAAACAGAACAGTCTGTAATAATATGAACATTAACCATACTTCTGGTACTTGAAATATTCTGCCACAATTAGGAAAAAGAAAAAACAATTATAGAAAGACAGTGCAAAAAGAATCAGAACCATTTGACTTTCCAGTAAAAAATGTAAAATCGCGCACTACAGCCAAAGTTTCTGTCCTGCACCGTATAAACCAACAAGCATTGTAAACATCCTAAAGGCAAACCTTGGCACATTATTTTTATAATACAGTGGAATTGTACAAGGGAATAATTATTTTTGTTGAAAAGTTTCTGTAATCAAGATTCGCAAAGTTTCCGTGAGCATGAACAAAGTTCAAGGAGCTCTCCCACTTCAACAATGCTTGTCTTTCTCACTTTCACTTTCCTTTTTGAAAAAATTTAGGTTCCCCTCTTTATTTTTTTGTTTTTAAACTTATATAAAATCACTCAACAGAAATAAATGACTCTCTAAAACTTCCGGGTTGTCTCCCTGGCAACGCTTTCTTTAAAGCCATTAAGCTAGGCATATAGTGCTCAAGTAATGGATCCACCCGGATCCCAAGGTATATCAAAGCCAATTTTAATTAACAATGATTTGTGATTTAGTAGTGAGCACAAAGTAACATATATCATGCAACAACGAAGTCTAACTCTCTTCCTATGCATCGGCATGTCATAAAAGAACAATTCATGTACACCTAGTAAAGGCCAATGCATAGTATAAGCAGTTTCTTGCAATTTTATCGTGTTGGAAACATAGAGAGGTGGAGATATAGTTCCTCTCTCATAATAATTGCAAGTAGGAGCAGCAAGCACATGCATATTATATCTATCAAAATCATCATGTGCAACGGTAAAAGGCAACCCATCAATATAATCCTTAATAAGGGCAAACTTCTCCGATATAGTGTACTTTGGGGAATTCAAAAAGATAATAGGACTATCATGCGTGGGTGCAATAGCAACAATTTCATGTTTAACATAAGGAACTATAGCAAGTTCATCTCCATAAGCATCATTCATATTGGCATCTTGGCCACAAGCATAGCAAGCATCATCAAAAAGGGATATTTCAAAAGAATCAACGGGATCATAACAATCATCATAGCAATCATCCTTCAGTAAACACGAAGGGAAATTAAACAATGTATGAGTTGAAGAGTTACTCTCATTAGAAGGTGGGCACGGGTAGCTAATCCGCTCTTCCTCCTTTTGTTCTTCGCTCTCCTCATCATCTTTTTCATCCAATGAGCTCACAGTTTCATCAATTTCTTCTTCCATAGACTCCTGCAAAATATTAGTCTCTTCTTGGACAGCGGAGTAGTCCTCAATATATGGTTCAACATAGGCAGTAGAAGCATAATTATCATAGCAATATTTAAGTATGGCAAAATTTTCAGATTTGTAAAGAGTAGCATCATACTTTTCAATCAAAGAAGCAATTTCGTAAGCACCCTTAAAAGCAACAAATTCTTCAATTTGTTGAACATCATAGTAATTATAAACACTCTTAGCATACGAAGATAGGATTCCATTATCACTAAACTCACATTGATAGGGAAGGTGTTTCTTAGGGTTTTCAGAACAACAAGTAAAATCATATATTTCACACAAATTCCAAGCATAGCATTGCAAACGATGAATTTGACCCAATAGAATTTTCCCTTTTTCAGATATTCGGTGTCGCACATAACAAGCATGCTCATCTAAGGATTTGCCCTCAACTAAGCTAGTTGGGGTTTCAGCACGAGCACATAGGGATCGAAGATGATCCATGTAAAAAGCTTCAGGAGTGTGATAGATTTTGAGTGGTTCTTCAACCATTGGTTCAGTAGGTACAACTAATTTTTTTTTGGTATTTTGCGTTTCCTACCCATAACTAAAGATAGAAAACAACTAAGAACAGCAAATAAAAATTACTTAGTGATAAAGCAAACAAGCACACACGAGAATATTCACCCCACGCTATTGCTCCCCGGCAACGGCGCCAGAAAAAGGTCTTGATAACCCACAAGTATAGGCGATCAATTGTAGCCTCTTTCGATAAGTAAGAGTGTCGAACCCAACGAGGAGCTAAAGGTAGAACAAATATTCCCTCAAGTTCTCTTGACCACCGACACAACTCTACGCACGCTTGACGTTCGCTTTACCTAGAACAAGTATGAAACTAGAAGTACTTTGTAGGTGTTTTTGGATAGGTTTGCAAGAATATAAAGAGCACATAAATAAAAAGCTAGGGGCTGTTAAAGTAAAGACACAACTAAAGTGAATATAGCGAGTGTGGAAAAGTGGTGGTAGGAGTTGCGAAATTGTCCCTAAGCAATCGACTATTTTACTAGACCGATAGCAAGTTTTATGTGGGAGAGGCCACTGCTAGCATGCCATCCCTTACTTGGAATTCTATGCACTTATGATTGGAACTATTAGCAAGCGTCCGCAACTACTAATGTTCATTAAGGTAAAACCCAACCATAGCATTAAGATAAATTGGTCCCCCTTCAATCTCGTATGCATCAATTTCTATGCTAGGTTGAAGCTTCTGTCACTCTTGCCCTCCAATACATAGTCCTATCAACATACAACTAACCCTATGGTGTGATCCACGCGCGCGCTCATATGATGGGCACCAAAGGATAACAACATAACCACAAGCAAATTAAATCAATCATAGCAATTCATCAACCACCGATAAGACAACGAAAATCTACTCAGACATCATAGGATGGCAACACATCATTGGATAATAATATGAAGCATAAAGCACCATGTTCAAGTAGAGGGTACAACGGGTTGCAGGAGAGTGGACCGCTGTAGATAGAGGGGGGAAGGTGATGGAGATGTTGGTGAAGATGGCGGAGGTGTTGGTGAAGATCGCGGTGATGATGATGGTGGCCACGGCAGCGTTCCGGCGCCACCGGAAGCAAGGGGGAGAGAGCCCCCTCCTTCTTCTTCTTCTTCTTCTTCCTTCCTTCTCCCTAGATGGGAGAAGGGTTTCCCCTCTGTTCCATGGTCTCCATGGCGTGGGAGGGGCGAGAGCCCCTCCGAGATTGGATATGTCTCTCTGTCTCTCTCTGTTTCTGCGTTCTGGTCTGCTGCCCTTTCACCGTTTCGTATATATATGGAGATCCCTAACTCCGATTGGATTGAAATCTTCGCCGTGATTTTTTCCTAAAAATTAGCTTTCTTGCGGCCAAAGAAGGGCATCAACCGCCTTACGGGTGGCCCACGAGGGGGGCATGTGCGCCCCCTGCCTCGTGGCCACCTCGGGCACCGTCTCGCGTTGATTCTTTTTCCGGAATTTTCCAAATATTCCAAAAATATTCTCCGTCCGTTTTTATCCCGTTTGGATTCTGTTTGATATGGGGTTTCTGCGAAGCATACAACATGCAACAGACAGGAACTGGCACTGGGCACTGGATCAATATGTTAGTCCCAAAAATAATATAAAAATTTGCCAAAAGTATATGAAAGTCGTAGAATATTGGCATGGAACAATCAAAAATTATAGGTACGACGGAGACGTATCACACTGCCGTTTAGGTCATATTGGTGTAAAGCGCATGAAGAAACTCCATTCCGATGGACTTTTGGAATCACTTGATTATGAATCACTTGGTACTTGCGAACCATGCCTCATGGGTAAGATGACTAAAACGCCGTTCTCCGGAACTATGGAGCGAGCGACAGATTTGTTGGAAATCATACGTACTGATGTATGTGGTCCAATGAATGTTGAGGCTCGCGGCGGGTATCGTTATTTTCTCACCTTCACAGATGATTTGAGCAGATATGGATATATCTACTTAATGAAACGTAAGTCTGAAACATTTGGAAAGTTCAAAGAATTTCAGAGTGAAGTAGAAAATCATCGTAACAAGAAAATAAAGTTTCTACGATCTGATCGTGGAGGAGAATATTTGAGTTACGAGTTTGGTCTTCATTTGAAACAATGCGAAATAGTTTCGCAACTCATGCCACCCGGAACACCACAGCGTAATGGTGTGTCCGAACATCGTAATCGTACTTTACTAGATACGGTGCGATCTATGATGTCTCTTGCCGATTTACCGCTATCATTTTGGGGTTATGCTTTAGAGACGGCTGCATTCACGTTAAATAGGGCACTATCTAAATCCGTTGAGACGACGCCTTATGAACTATGGTTTGGCAAGAAACCAAAGTTGTCATTTCTTAAAGTTTGGGGATGCGATGCTTATGTGAAAAAGATTCAACATGATAAGCTCGAACCCAAATCGGAGAAATGTGTCTTCATAGGATACCCAAAGGAGACTGTTGGGTACACCTTCTATCACAGATCTGAAGGCAAGACTTTTGTTGCTAAATTTGGAACCTTTCTAGAGAAGGAGTTTCTCTCGAAAGAAGTGAGTGGGAGGAAAGTAGAACTTGATGAGGTAACTATACCTGCTCCCTTATTGGAAAGTAGTTCATCACAGAAACCGGTTCCTATGACACCTACACCAATTAGTGAGGAAGTTAATGATGATGATCATGAAACTTCAGATCAAGTTACTACCGAACCTCGTAGGTCAACTAGAATAAGATCCGCACCAGAGTGGTACGGTAATCCTGTTCTGGAGGTCATGTTACTAGACCATGACGAACCTACGAACTATGAAGAAGCGATGGTGAGCCCAGATTCCTGTTTTATACAGACTTTTGGAGAAGCCTGTATTTACAAGAAAGTGAGTGGGAGCGCTGTAGCATTTCTAATATTATATGTGGATGACATATTATTGATTGGAAATGATGTAGAATTTCTGGATAGAATAAAAGGATACTTGAATAAGAGTTTTTCAATGAAAGACCTCGGTGAAGCTGCTTACATATTGGGCATCAAGATCAATAGAGATAGATCAAGACGCTTAATTGGACTTTCACAAAGCACATACCTTGACAAAGTTTTGAAGAAGTTCAACATGGATCAGGCAAAGAAAGGGTTCTTGCCTGTGTTACAAGGTGTGAAGTTGAGTAAGACTCAATGCCCGACCACTGCAGAAGATAGAGTGAAAATGAAAGATGTTCCCTATGCTTCAGCCATAGGCTCTATCAAGTATGCAATGCTTTGTATCAGACCTGATGTGTGCCTTGCTATTAGTTTAGCAGGGAGGTACCAAAGTAATCCAGGAGTGGATCACTGGACAGCGGTCAAGAACATCCTGAAATACCTGAAAAGAACTAAGGATATGTTTCTCGTTTATGGAGGTGACAAAGAGCTCATCGTAAATGGTCACGTTGATGCAAGCTTTGACACTGATCCGGACGTTTCTAAATCGCAAACCGGATACGTATTTATATTGAACGGTGGAGCTGTCAGTTGGTGCAGTTCTAAACAAAGTGTCGTGGTGGGATCTACGTGTGAAGCGGAGTACATTGCTGCTTCGGAAGCAGCAAATGAAGGAGTCTGGATGAAGGAGTTCATATCCGATCTAGGTGTCATACCTAGTGCATCGGGTCCAATGAAAATCTTTTGTGACAATACTGGTGCAATTGCCTTGGCAAAGGAATCCAGATTTCAAAAGAGAACCAAGCACATCAAGAGACGCTTCAACTCCATCCGGGACCAAGTCCAGGTGGGAGACATAGAGATTTGCAAGATACATACGGATATGAATGTTGCAGACCCGTTGACTAAGCCTCTTCCATGAGCAAAACATGATCAGCACCAAGGCTCCATGGGTGTTAGAATCATTACTGTGTAATCTAGATTATTGACTTTAGTGCAAGTGGGAGACTGAAGGAAATATGCCCTAGAGGCAATAATAAAGTTATTATTTATCTCCTTATATCATGATAAATGTTTATTATTCATGCTAGAATTGTATTAACCGGAAACATCATACATGTGTGAATACATAGACAAACAGAGTGTCACTAGTATTCCTCTACTTGACTAGCTCGTTGATCAAAGATGGTTATGTTTCCTAGCCATAGACATGAGTTGTCATTTGATTAACGGGATCACATCATTAGGAGAATGATGTGATTGACTTGACCCATTCCGTTAGCTTAGCACTTGATCGTTTAGTATGTTGCTATTGCTTTCTTCATGACTTATACATGTTCCTATGACTATGAGATTATGCAACTCCCGTTTACCGGAGGAACACTTTGTGTGCTACCAAACGTCACAACGTAATTGGGTGCTTATAAAGGTGCTCTACAGGTGTCTCCGAAGGTACTTGTTGAGTTGGCGTATTTCGAGATTAGGATTTGTCACTCCGATTGTCGGAGAGGTATCTCTGGGCCCACTCGGTAATACACATCACTATAAGCCTTGCAGGCATTGTAACTAATGAGTTAGTTGCGGGATGATGTATTACGGAACGAGTAAAGAGACTTGCCGGTAACGAGATTGAACTAGGTATTGAGATACCGACGATCGAACCTCGGGCAAGTAACATACCGATGACAAAGGGAACAACGTATGTTGTTATGCGGTTCGACCGATAAAGATCTTCGTAGAATATGTAGGAGCAAATATGGGCATCCAGGTTCCGCTAGTGGTTATTGACCAGAGAGGTGTCTCGGTCATGTCTACATAGTTCTCGAACCCGTAGGGTCCACACGCTTAAACATTCGTTGACGGTATAGTATTATATGAGTTATGTATGTTGGTGACCGAATGTTGTTCGGAGTCCCGGATGAGATCACAGACATGCCGAGGAGCTCCGGAATGGTCCGGAGGTAAAGATTCATAAATTGGATGATATGGTTAGGCCAAGGGGTCAGGCCCACGGGGCTATAAGTCGGTGCAAAAGGAGTTTTGCGGAGGCCAGGGGGCCAAACGCCGGAGACCCTGGCGTCTGGCCCTGGGCTAGACGCCGAGGCCCATGGCGTCTGGGCCAGACGCCAAGGATTGTGGCGTTTGGTCCTGGAGTCCGAGTGGGACTCTTGCCTTTCGGGCAAAACCGACTTTGAGGAGGCTTTTGCTCCAAGTTTTGACCCCAGGGCTCAACATATAAATAGAGGGGCAGGGCTAGCACCAAAGACACATCAAGAAACACCAAGCCGTGTGCCGGCAACCCCGTCCCCTCTAGTTTATCCTCCGTCATAGTTTTCGTAGTGCTTAGGTGAAGCCCTGCGGAGATTCTTCTTCACCAACACCGTCACCAGGCCATCGTGCTGCCGGAACTCATCTACTACTTCGCCCCTCTTGTTGGATCAAGAAGGCGAGAACATCATCGAGCTGAACGTGTGCTAAACGCGGAGGTGCCGTACGTTCGGTACTTGATCGGGACAGATCATGAAGGTGTACGACTACATCAACCGTGTTGATAAACGCTTCCGCTTACGGTCTACGAGGGTACCTAGATTACACTCTCCCCTCTCGTTGCTATGCATCACCATGATCTTGCGTGTGCGTAGGAAATTTTTTGAAATTACTATGTTCCCCAACACTGACTGCCTTGATTGCCATGTCCGCCTTGATTACTTTGAAATCCTGAGCCAGAACTGCCTCCACCATAACCTGACCCATGAGAACTGGGTCCTGAACCGCCGGACGGTCCATGACCATATTGGAAAAGATCCAAGTTTTTGAACCCCCGCATAATAAAGCAATCCTTCCAGAGGTGCGTCGCTGGCCTTTCTCGCGTACCGTGCCTTGGGCAAGGCTGGCTTAACAGGCGCTCAAGATTGACACCTGATCCTCCACTCCGCGGTGGTGGTTTACCCTTACGACGCTGACCATTATTCTGCGTGTTGGTGTTAGTCACAAAACCTAAACTGTTATCCGCTTTATGCTTACCGTTGTTTCCATGGCCCGCCAAGTTATGCTGTTGCCCTTTGGCGCTGCCGCTCTTCTTTCCCTTTCCCGGCCTTGCATCGTCAGACTCGGGGTCCTTGGTACTATCAGAGTCGGCATACTTAACCAGAGCTGCCATAAGCGTTCCCATGTCATTGCAGTGACGATTGAGTCGTCCCAGCTTCAGCTTCAGAGGCGTGAACCGGCAATTGCCCTCCAACGTTAAGACTGATGTATCGGCATTGATGCGGTCCGATGAATGCAAGATTGCCGAAACCCGACGCACCCAATGGGTTGTCGATTCACCTTCTTCTTGGACACAGGCGGCTAAGTCCACAATTGACATGGGCTGCTTGCACGTGTCCCTGAAATTCTGGATAAACCGGGCCTTTAACTCGGCCCATGATCCGATGGAGTTAGCTGGCAAACTTTTCAGCCAAGTGCGAGTTGTTCCTTCCAACATCATGGTGAAGTATTTAGCACAAGCCGCATCATCCACATCCAGCATCTCCATTGCCATCTCATAGCTTTCGACCCATGACTCGGGGGGTAAGTCGGCAGTGTAATTGGGCACTTTACGAGGACCCTTGAAATCCTTGGCCAGCCGTACATTACGTAGAGCCGGGGTGAGACACGGCACCCCCAAAGAACTGGAGGTAACTCCTGGTTCCACCAAAGTTGTTGGACGAACCGGAGTAAGCTGACGGGCCGCGTACTGCGCCGCTAACTCGGCTTCTCGACGTGCTCTACCGTGATCCACCACGTCCTGAGCATTAGCACCACTGCCCGTCGGGTTATGCCCTCGAGGCGGGTTACGGTTCCGCGCATTGCTTGACACAGCCGGTTCATCAATATGCCTGCTGTAACTCCGGCTTGGGCGGGGAGTGGAATGAATCCTCTCGCGGCTGTACGAATAAGCCTGCTGCTGAGTCAAAGCTGTCTGAAGCAGCTTCCTAGCCCGTCGCATCTCAACCGCTACGGGAGACTTGCCTTCGACTGGGAGGGCCGCCAATCGTGAAGCGGCGGCGACTATGTTATCCAAGGGGTTGGAGTAATGACCCGGAGGCGTCGACACGTGCTGGGACGGGACATTATGACGAGGCGGATCCATTGTGCGCGGCTGAACCGGCGCCCCCGTTCCCGGTGCTTCTACCCGGTTTACCACTGGCTGGTTGCTGGTTCCTGCTCCTGGCGTGTTGAAGAGATTCCTTGCCTCATAAACCGGAGGCAGGTGAGACCGGTACCTTCTCCTCATGACTTCATTTGACGCGTTTTGATCCAACATAAGCCGGTAAGCCTGTGCATCCAACTCGGCCCGCTCTGCAGCAATCCTGGTGTCCTCAGCTGCCAGGTCTACCTTGGCTTGAGCTATCTGATCCTTCACTTTTGCAACTTCTGCGTTATGCTCATCCTGATTCGCCGGGTTAACTTCTGCCGCCAGCAGCGTTGCCAAAGCGTCGAATAAGTCGGATAAAACCTGAGCCAGTGGTCGCGCAGGGCCTCCTGCCCCGGCTGCTGTCGCCGCTGCTGACCCGGAGATCATCAGTGCTGCAGTCGAAGAGTGTTGCGTAGGCTGTGTACCGGCGATGAAGATCGCAACCCGGCTCGGCGGATCGAATGGGTCCAGAATACTGTCGCCATCGGAACAGCCCCCAAACCGGCCATCTTGTAGTTGGTACAATGACTCGGTCTCTCCAGTAGATGACTCGTCATCAGAGTAAACGACGGTTTCACCACCAGATACCGATCTATCCTCAGATTCCGCTCCGTGGATGACTCCCACGAAGGCATGCTTCATGGCAGGCTGAACCCGGGCGGGTCTCGCACGCTGAGCCGTTTCCACGATGTCGGTGCAGATGTCCGGCTCTGGGCCCGGTTCGCTGATCTTGCCAATGAAGACGTGAAAACCGCCAAAGGGGACCCGGTACCCGTACTCAATTGAGCCGGCCTCGGGGCCCCAGCCTGCATCGTCGATGTAGAGCTTGCCGCGACGACTCTTGGTCATCCGGCCCACAGCGTATCCCTTGAGCTCTTCGAAGCTGCCCTCTAAGAACTTGAAACCATCGTGCGATAGCCCCACAGTGGGCGCCAACTGTCGTGGTTTTGTCACGGCAGATGTCCTAGTGTGAGGACTTAGTCATGGAGCCATCGCAACGTAGTTAGCTTAAAGGGGTTAAAGCGGGACAAAGGACGCAAGGAGTTTATACTGGTTCGACCCTTGCGGTGAAGGTAAAAGCCTAATCCAGTTGAGGTGGAATTGCTAGGGTTTCGATGACCAGGGAGCGAATACTCTTTTCCGGGTTCTTGATCTGTTGTTTCTCGTCCCTAAACCGCCGCCGGGTCGTCCCTTTATATACACAGGTTGACGCCCGGCGGTTCACAGAATCCCGGCCGGCTCATAAACGTGTCCGGCTCGGTTTCTACCCTTTCCTGTCTTACAACACAAGTCATACACCATAAGGCGGTTTACATCTACGGGCCCTAATCCGCCTTTGGTCCCTGGGCCTTCATGTTAGATCTCCTCCGTAAAGCGCCATATTCCTTATCTTCATGGGCTTCAATATGATTAACTCATTATGGGTATAACCCAGCCCCTCCTGGGCGGTTTATATTCAGTAATTATATCCCCAACACTATTCGAGATTGGTGGCAGGAGACCGGGTCGAGAATTCATGGCACAAGTAGAGAATCTATGAATTCGTTGGTGCCACTCATCGTTCGGAGCATTTGGAGGGAAAGGTACAACATGGACTTTCAGAATTCGTACAAGCCGCTGCAATTAGTCATTAAGTCCAACGCCAAATTGGCAGATGCGAGTCCCAGTCGTTTCTTCTTAGGATAATTTTTTACCCGGGTTTCAACACTCTTTTAATATTGTTAGTTGTCTAGCCAAGGGTTGTTCATGCGTTATGTTTCAATGTTTTCTTCCTCCTGGTCGTGTAAAGACTTTCTACTTTCTCTCTAATACAATACATGAAACCTCTTGCATGCTTCAAAAAAATATCATCATAATCGTAACAAAGTCTTAAAATAGCGTTAACTTGTTAGATGTTTATCCTTAGATACATTGGAAAAAGTATTTTGCAATAATGGAGGTGGTGCCATGGCACCCGTGACACCCCCCTCCAATCCGTCCCTAGGCTATCGTCTTTGAAAAAGAGGATGTCACGCATGAATGTCCACGACACGGTCCCTCTTGAGCTTTTTTTTAATTAGGGAACATGGCACGTTATTACCATTATTGGTTGGCATGAGAGAACTATCCAGCTAATTAGATGAAAACCAAGATAAACATTCACAAATGGCCATTATGCAACATAAAAACCAAACAACACCGCACGCCAACCGACCTACCTACCAACAAATTCTAGATCATGCACACCTAGAGAAGACAACAATGGTGGAGGTTACCTAATATGTCATCCTCATCAAATATCAACTAGACTTGGACAACTCCAACTTTACCGTAGACGCCCATCGACGACGCGATCATCACAACATATGCACGGAGCTAATGCTAGCCAATCGACCATGCACATCAGCGACAAGGCATTTCTGATTCTAACCGAGAACTTGGAAAGGGATCAGAAGAGCAAATCTCATGTCGATCTGGGCCACTGTAACCAGACCGCTCATCGCTTGTCATCCAAAAGGCGCCTTCCCGAAGATCGCATGGAGAAAAGGCACTTTCTCTTTCTGGTGTGGCCGTCGTCCCGTCCACCGCCGGCTACCGAGCTTTGGGCTTTGGCCACCGCTGCCGGCCCCGGCCGGCCGGTTTTATCCATCCATCTCACGCGACAATCCACAAACCAAAAGCTTGCTAGCTAGCCGTACGTAATCATGCACGCCTCTGATCCCCCTAATGTTCCCTGGCCGGTATTAGAGCATCTCCACTAGGGCCCCAGGACGCCCCCCAAGCACCTTTTTTTAGGACCGACGGTAAAAAATCGTCCCAGCCAGGCCCCCGAAACGTCGTTTTGCGCCGGATATAGCGGTTTTTCCCGCCGGCACGCCCACCCCACACCCAGCCCCCTGGGGGGCAGCTGGGGACACCGGCACCTGCTTTTCGCATGCAGAGGCCCACTTGCCGGCCCCTCTCTCCTCTCTCCTCTCCTTTCTCTCTTTTCTCTCACTCCTTTTCCTTCCACCACCTACCGCCGCAGCTCGCGCGGCCGGAGCGGAGAGCTCGCGCGACAGGATGCAGCCCCAACGTCTCCCTCACCTGGCGCCGCCGGCCCCGCCCCGCATCTCCCCGGCGCAGTGAGCAGGGGACCGGAGCTGGCGGGTCAAAGTGGGCCGGAGGGATGGCAGGCCGCGGAGCCGGTGCGTGGGCGAAGCAGCCGGCTGCCGCGCACGGGTCCGCGGGCGTGCGGGAGGCCGGCTGGAAGACGCGGCGAGCCGGCCAGCGGGCGCGACGCAGGCGGAAACGGCGGCAGTATGCTTCGGGGGCGGATACACGAGACGACGGCAAGCGGAGACGGCGGCCGTCGGGCCCCGCATCTCCCTGGCGCAGTGAGCAGGAGACCGGAGCGGCCGCCGCGCGAGCGGCTCGGCGCGGTTCCCCCTGCTCCGCCTCGCCGCGCCGGC
>NC_057799.1:628936641-628937642 GCF_018294505.1 Triticum aestivum
CGTCGGCGTCGGCGTCGGGGCAGGGCTTCGGCGTCGATCGGCGTCGGGGCAGCGCTTCGGCGTCGAGAGAGAGGAGAATGGGAAGTGGCGAAACTGCTAAGTGCAGTATTTATAGACGCACCTTTAGTCGCGGTTGGGGAGGCAGACCGCGACTAAAGGTACCCTTTAGTCGCGGCTGGCCACACCAACCGCGACTAAAGGGTACCCTTTAGTCGCGGTCCGCCTCCCCAACCGGGACTAAAGGGTTTTGGCGCCGCTTTCGTTCCCGCGCAGAAAGACCCTTTAGTCGCGGTTGGGGACAACAACCGCGACTAAAGGGTACCCTTAAGTCGCGGTCCACCTCCCCAACCGGGACTAAAGGGTCTGTGCTGGAACTGGCGCGGTGCGGTGGGATGTTTAGTCCCACCTCGCTAGCCGAGAGGCTTCGACAGTGGTTTATAAGCGCGGCTGCGCTCACCACTTCGAGCTCCTCTCAAATGCAGGCTTACGGGCCTATTCTGTCACTATGTGCCTGTGGGCCTACTGGGCCTTCTGCGGGCCTGAATCCTGGCCCATTAATGGGTTTCTAGTCGTATTCAGGCCGTGGTGGCCCAGTAGGTGGCATATTTTTTATTTTTTGCCTTTTTTTTGTTTTTTGCTTTGTTTATTTTGTTTTGTTTCTACTTACAACAAAAAACTTATTTATTTTATTTTATTTTGTTTCTAATTACTTATTTATTTTACTTTATGATAATTATTTTTGCTATTAAAGTTTCTAATTACTTATTTATTTATGTTATTAAAATTTATTTTATTTTGTTTGTACTTATATATTTTATTAAAGTTTATATTATTTTGTTTCTAATTCATTTTAAAATCTTAAAAATACAATTATATATCAAAAAAATCAGAAAATAAAACTAATTCATTTTAAATTCTTGTTTTTCTTCTGTTTTTTTCTTCCTTTTTTCTTCTGTTTTTTTCTTCTGTTTGTTTCTTCCTTTTTCTTGTTTTTCTTCTTT